>NW_022436943.1:45157986-45227186 GCF_009761245.1 Sapajus apella
AAAAAAAAAAAAAAAAAAAAAAAGAATACCTTATGGAATTTAAGTTCCAGAATGATTTGCTATATTAAATTACAAAATAACACCTTTCTTAAAGTATAATTCACATTCCATATAAAGAATCCGTTTAAGGTATCCAGTTCCCTGAACGCTTTAAATAGTCTTTAGTATATTCACAGGATTGTGCAGCATCTACCACAATCTAAATTTAGAATATTTTTGTTACCCCTAAAAAAAGCTCTGTGCCCATTAGCAGTTTCTCTCTCCCTCCCTCCTTCATAATGTTCCCTCTCTTCAGCCCTAGGAAACTACTAACTTACTTTACTTTGCGCATTCTGGGCATTTTATATAAATTGAATTATATAATTAGGTTGTTATTTGTGACTGATTTCTTTTTCTCAGCATGTTTTCAGAGTTCATCTATGTTATAACATGTATCAATTATCACTTTTTTATTGCTAAGTGTATTTCATTGTATGCATGTGCACTTTTTTTTTCTTTCTTTTTTTTTTTTTAAGGCAAGGCCTGGCTCTATTGCCCAGGCTGGAATGCAGTGGCATGTTAAGAGCTCACTGCAACCTCTGTCTCCTAGGCTCAAGCCATCCTCCCAGCTCTGCCTCCTGAGTAGCTGGGACTACAGGTGTGTAATACTATGCCAGGCTAATGTTTGTATTTTTTTAGGGACAGGGTTTTGCCGTGTAACCCAGGCTAGCCTCTATTAAGTTTGCATGATCCACCCACCTCGGCCATCCAAAGTGCCAGGATTATAGGCATGAGCCACTGCTCCCCGACATGCATATACCACCTTTTATTTATTTATTCATAAGTTGAACATTTGGTTTGTTTCCACTTTTCGACTATTTTGAATAATATTACTCAGAACATTCATGTCACATGGTTTTTGGGAAGCAGATATTCTTTTGTGTAAATACACAGCAGTAAAATTGCAGGGCTATCTGGGAAGTTTATCTCTCTCTTTTTAAATTATACTCTAAGTTCCGGGGTACATGTGCCGATCTTGCAGGATTGTTGCATAGGTATACACATGCCATGGTGGTTTGCTGTCTCCATTCACCTGTCACCTACATCAGGCATTTCTCCCAATGTTATCCCTCCCCAGCCTCCAGAACCCTAGCTGTCCCTCCCCTAGCCCCTCACCCCTTGTCAGACCCCAGTGTGTGATGTTCCCCTCCCTGTGCCCATATGTTCTCCTTGTTCAACACTTGCCTATGAGTGAGAACATGCAGTGTTTGGTTTTCTGTTCTTGTGTCAGTTTGCTGAGAATGATGGCTTCCAGATTCATCCATGTCCCTACAAAGGACATGAACTCATTCTTTTTTATGGCCGCGTAGTATTCCATGGTATATGTGTGTCACATTTTCTTTGTCCAGTCTATCACTGATGGGCATTTGGGTTGGTTCCAGGTCTTTGATATTGTAAACAGTGCCGCAGTGAACATACGTGTGCATGTGTCTTTATAATAGAATGATTTATAATCCTTTGGGTATATACACAGTAAAGGGATTGTTGGGTCAAATGGTATTTCTATTTCTAGATCCTTGAAGAATCACCACACTGTCTTACACAATGGATGAACTAATTTATATTCCCACCAACAGTGTAAAAGTGTTCCTGTTTCTCCATATCCTCCCCAGCATCTGTCTCCAGATTTTTTAATGATCGCCATTCTAACTGACATGAGGTGATATCTCAATGTGGTTTTGATTTACATTTTTGTAATGACCAGTGATGATGAACATTTTTTCCTATGTTTGTTGGCCTCATAAATGTCTTCTTTTGAAAAGTTTGTGTTTATATCTTTTGCCTACTTTTGAACGGGTCTGTTTGTTTTTTTCTTATAAATCTGCTTTAGTTATTTGTAGATTCTGGATATTAGCCCTTTGTCAGATAGGTAGACTGCAAAAATTTGTTTCCCATTCTGTTGGTTGCTGTTTCACTCTGATGATTGTTTCTTTTGCTGTGCAGAAACTCTTAAGTTTAATTAGATCCTATTTATCTATTTTGACTTTTGTTGCCATTTTATTTTGGTGTTTTAGTCATGAAGTCCTTCTCTATGTCTTTGTCCTGAATGGTTTTGCCTAGGTTTTCTTCTAGGGTTTTTATGGTGTTAGATCTTATGTTTAAATCTTTAATCTATCTGGAGTTAATTTTAGTGTAAGGTCTAAGGAAGGGTCCAGGTTCAGCTTTCTGCCCATGGCTAGGCAGTTTTCCCAACACCGTTTATTAAATAGGGAATCCTTTCCCCATTGCTTGTTTTTGTGAGGTTTGTCAAAGATCAGATGGTTGTAGATGTGTGGTATTACTTCTGAGGCCTCTGTTCTGTTCCATTGGTCTGTATCTCTGTTTTGGTACCAGTACGACGCTGTTTTGATTACTGAGCCTTGCGGCATAGTTTGAAGTCAGGTAGCATGATGCCTCCAGCTTTGTTCTTTTTGCTTAGGATTGTCTTGGCTATGAAGGCTCTCTTTTGGTTCCATATGAAGTTTAAAGTGGTTTTTTCCCGTTCTGTGAAGAAGGTCAATGGTAGCTTGATAGGGGGATAGCATTGAATCTATAAATTACTTTGGGCAATATGGCCATTTTCATGATATTGATTCTTCCTAACCAGAAGCATGGAATGTTTTTTCATCTGTTTATGTCCTCTCTTATTTCCTTGAGCAGTGGTTTGTAGTTCTCTTTGAAGAGGTCCTTCACATCCTTTGTTTCTTGTATTCCTGGATATTTTATTCTCTTTGTAGCAATTGTGAATGGGAGTTTGTTCATGATTTGGCTCTCTGTTTGTTACTGGTATATAGGAATGCTTGTGATTTCTGTACATTTATTTTGTATCCTGGGACTTTGCTGAAGTTGCTTATCAGCTTAAGGAGATTTTGCGCTGAGATGATGGGGTCTTCTAAATATAATCATGTCATCTGCAAATAGAGACAATTTGATTTTCTCTTTTCCTAATTGAATATACTTTATTTCTTTTTCTTGCCCGATTGATCTGGCTAGAATTTCCAATACTATATTGAATAGCAATGG
This sequence comes from Sapajus apella, assembly GCF_009761245.1. NCBI lineage: Eukaryota > Metazoa > Chordata > Mammalia > Primates > Cebidae > Sapajus > Sapajus apella. The sequence continues at coordinate 45,161,029 of NW_022436943.1, forward strand.
CGAGAGAGGCCATCCTTGTCTAGTGCGAAATTTCAAAGGGAATGCTTACAGGTTTTGCCCGTTCAGTATGATATTGGCTGTGTGTTTGTCATAAATAGCTTTTATTATTTTGAAATATGTCCCATTGATAGCTAGTTTATTGAGAGTTTTTAGCATAAGGGCTGTTGAATTTCGTTGAAGGTCTCTCTGCATCTATTGAGATAATCATGTGATTTTTGTCTTTGGTTCTGTTTATGTGATAGATTACATTTATAGATTTGTGTATGTTGAACCAGCCTTGCATCCATTGGATGAAGCCTACTTAATCATGATAGATAAGCTTTTTGATGTGCTGTTGCATTTGGCTTGCCAATATTTTATTGAAGGTTTTTGTGTTGATGTTCATCATGGATATTGGCCTGAAGTTTTCTTTTTTAGTTGTGTCTCTGCCAAGTTTTGGTATCAGGATGATGTTGGTTTCATAAAATGAGTTAGGGAGAATTCCCTCTTTTTGTATTGTTTGGAATAGTTTCAGAAGGAACGATACCAGCTCCTCTTTGTACGTCTGGTAGAATTTGGCTATGAACCCATCTGGAAGTGGACTTTTTTGGGTTGGTAGGCTATTAATTGCTGCCCAAACTTCAGACCTTGTTTTTGGTCTATTCAGAGATCCAACTTCTTCCTGGTTTAGTTTTTGGTGAGGTATGAGTGTCCAGGAATTTATCCATTTCTTCCAGATTTACTGGTTTGTGCGCATAGAGTTGTTTGTAGTAATCTCTGATGGTATTTTGTATTTCTGTGGAATCAGTGGTGATATCCCCTTTATCATTTTTTATTGCATCTATTCAATTATTTTCTCTTTTCTTTTTTATTAGTCTGGCTAGTGGTCTATTTTGTTGATCTTTTCAAAAAAACAGCTCCTGGATTTGATTTATTGATTTCTTTGAAGGGTTTTTTGTGTCTCTATCTCCTTTGGTTCTGCTCTGTTCTCAGTTATTTCTTGTCTTCTGCTAGCTTTTGAAATTTTTTTGCTCTTGCTCCTCTAGCTCTTTCAATTTTGAAGATAGGGTGTTGATTTGATTTTTAGATCTTTCCTCGATTCTTATTTGGGCATTTATTGCTGTAAATTTTCCCTAGACACTGCTTTAAATGTGTCCCAGAGATTCTGGTATATTGTGTCTTTGTTCTCATTGGTTTTGAAGAATATCTTTATTTCTGCCTTCATTTCATTGTTTATCCAGTTGTCATTCTGGAGCAAGTTGTTCAGTTTCCATGTTGTTGTGCAGTTTTGGGTGAGTTTCTTAATCCTGAGTTCTAATTTGATTGCACTGTGGTCTGAGAGACTGTTTGTTATATTTCCATTCTTTTGCATTTGCTTAGGGGGGATTTACTTCCAATTATATGGTCAATTTTAAGAGTAAGTGCAATGTGGTGCTGAGAAGAATATATATTCTGTGGATTTGGGGTAGAGCGTTCTGTAGATGTCTATTAGGTCTGCTTGGTCCAGATCTGTGTTGAAGTCCTGGATACCCTTGTTTATTTTCTGTCTCATTGATCTTTCTAATATTGACAGTGGAGTGTTAAAGTCTCCCACTATTATTGTGTGGGAGTTTAAGTCTCTTTGTAGGTCATTAAGAACTTGCTTTATGTATTTGAGTGTTCCTGTATTGGGTGCATGTATATTTAGGATAGTTAGCTCTTCTTATTGCATTGATCCTTTTACCATAATGTAATGCCCTTCTTTGTCTCTTTTGACCTTTGTTGGTTTAAAGTCCGTTTTATCAGAGACTAGGATTGCAACTCCTGCTTTTTTTCTGCTCTCTGTTTGCTTGGTAAATCTTCTTCCATCCCTTTATTTTGAGTCTATATGTGTCTTTGCATGTGAGATGAGTCTCCTGAATATAGCACACCAATGGGTCTTGACTTTTTATCCAATTTGCCAGTCTGTGTCTTTTGATTGGGGCGTTTAGGCTATTTACATTTATTGTTATATGTAAATTTGATCCTGCCATTTTGTTATTGGCTGGTTGTTTTGCCTGTTAGTTGACACAGTTTCTCCATTGCATCATTGGTCTTTACCATTTTTACATTTTTGCAGTGGCTGCTACTGGTTGTTCCTTTCCATGTTTAGTGTTTCCTTCAGAAGCTCTTGTAAGACGTGTCTCGTGGTGATGAAATCTCTAAGCAATTGCTTGTCTGTAAAGGATTTTATTTTTCCTTTGCTTATGAAGCTTAGTTTGGCTGGATATGAGATTCTCAGTTGAAAGTTCTTTTTATTAAGGATGTTAAATATTGGCCCAACTCTCTTCTGGCTTGTGGAGCTTCTGCTGAGAGATCCACTGTTAGTCTGATGGGCTTCCCCTTGTGGGTGATCCAGCCTTTCTTTCTGGCTGCCCTTAGCATTTTTTTCCTTCATTTCAATCCTAGTGAATCTGATGATTATGTGCCTTGGGATTGCTCTTTTTGAGGAATATCTTTGTTGCGTTCTCTGTATTTCCTGGATTTGAATGTTGATCTGCCTTGCTAGATTGGGGAAGTTCTCCTGGATAATATCCTGAAGAGTGTTTTCCAGTTTGGATTCATTTTCCCCATCACATTCAGGTACACTGATCAAGCATAGATTAGATCTTTTCACATAATCCCATATTTCTTAGAGGCTTTGTTCAATTCTTTTCACTCTTTCCTTCCCTAATTTTGCCTTCTTGTTTTATTTCATTGAGTTGCTCTTCAATCTCTGATATCTTTTCTTCTGCTTGATTGATTCAGCTATTGAAATTTGTGTATGCTTTGCGAAGTTCTTTTGCTATATTTTTCAGCTCCATCAAGTCATTTATGTTTTTCTCTAAGCTGTTTATTCTATTTAGCATTTTGTCTAACCATTTTTAAAGGTTTATAGCATTGGGTTAGAACATGTTCCTTTAGCTCAAAGAAGTTTGTTATTACCCACCTTCTGGAGCCTGCTTCTGTCAATTCATCAAACTTATTCTCCGTCCTGTTTTGTTCCCTTGCTGGTGAGGAGTTGTGATTCCTTGGAGGAGGAGAAGCGTTCTGGACTTTAATGGTTTCATCCATTATGTGCAGATTTATTCCCATCTTCATGGATTTATCTACCTTTGCTCTTTAAAGTTGGTGATTTCGGATGGGATCCCTGAATGGATGTCCTTTCTGTTGATGTTGATGCTATTTATTTTTGTTTTTTAGTTTTCCTTCTAACAATTAGGTCCCTCTGCTATAGGACTGCTGGAGCTCCACTCATAACCTTGCTTGCCTGGGAATCACCCGTGGTGGTTGCAGATCAGCAAGGATTGCTGCCTGACCTTTCCTCTGATAGCTCTTCCCAGAAGCGTACCCACCAGGTGTCAGCCAGAGCTCTCTGGTATGAGGCATCTTTTGGATTATACAGGGGTCAGGGAGCCACTTGAGGAGACAGTCTGTCCCTTGTCTGCCTGCAGAGGCACTGCTTGGCTGTCATGGATTCAGTCCAGCTGCTGCATAAGCTTCCTCTGGCTTTTGTTTACACAGTTAGGTTTAGACCCACCTCAGCAATGGCAGACACCCTTCCCACCACTGAGCTCTTGTCCTGGGTCGAGCTCGAACTGATGTGCCGTCTGTGAAACTCTCAAGCGCAAGGGCTTTAGTTTGCTGGTTTTTGTGGGGGTAGTACCCGCCCAGCCATATCACCTTTCTCCCTGCTTTCAGCCCCCCCCTCTTTCTGGGAAGTGGATAGCTTTGTCCCACGGGTACTCTCAGTACTAGTCAAAATGTCCACCCAGATCTGTGCCAACAACCTGTGGTGCCAGCAGGAGCTGCCACTCAGATCTGTGCTGGTAACTTGGCACTTTTCAGCCTGGCGGGAATCTCCTGGTCTGTGGGTTGCAGAGGCCATGGGAAAAGCGCAGTATGTGAACCAGAGTGCTGGGGCAGGGAGTCCCCATCCTCTGGTCAGTTTCACTTCCCTGGTGGGGCAGCACCCCACCCTACATCAGTTTGCCCTCCTTTGGCTATACCCACTGTGCAACCAGTCACATTGAAATGAACCTGGTACCTCGGTTGGAAATGCAGAGATCACTTGCCTTCTGCATCTCTCTCGCTGGGAACTGGGCTCTGGAGCTGTTCCTATTCGGCCATCTTGATGGAATCCAGAAGTTTATCTTTTGAGGAACCAAAAATAATGCTGTTTTTCAAAGCAGCTGTACCATTTTACATTTCCATTTGCAAATTACAAGGGTTCTAATTTTTCCATATCTTTTTAAAAATTTATTTATCTTTTTGATTAGAGGCATCTCAGTGAATGTAAAAAGTAAGTCATTGTGGTTTGGATTTGTATTGTCTTAAAGACTAATGATGTTGAGCATGTTTTCATGCATGTATTGCTCATTTGTGTATCTTCCTTGGAGATATATCTATTCAGATCCTTTTCCAACTTTTGAAAATTGGGCTACTTGTCATTTTATTACTGGGCCACAAGTCATTTATGCATTCTGGATACAAGTTCCTTATCAAATATATGCTTTGCCAAGCATATATGTTTTCTCCCATTTTGTTTGTTGTCTTTTTACTATCATGATGGTATAATGTGCAACAACAAATTTTTGTTTTAGTCAAATATATCTATTTTTTATTTTGTTGTTAATGTTTTTGGTGTAGCATACAAAAATACATTGACAAACCCAAGGACATAAAGATTTACTCCTATGGTGCCTTCTAAAGTTTTATAATTTTTAGCTTTTACATTTAAATCCATGATCAACATTAATTCTTGTGTATGTGTGGTGTAGAGGCTCCTCTCCATTCTTTTGCATGTGGATATACAGGTGTCCCAGCACCATTTGTTGCAAAGACTTTGTTTCCCGTTGAATTATCTTATAACCCATTGTTAAAAGTCAACTAACAAAAATGTAACCAAATATGAGGTATTTTTTTTCTAGACTTTTAATTCATTTTATTTACCTAAATAGCTATTCTTGTGCCAGTACCATTATTCTTGATTAGCATAGCTTTGTGGTAAATTTTGAAACTGGCAAGTGTGAGTCCTTCAATTTTACCTTCTTGGTAAAGACGGTTTTGGCTATTCCAGGTTCTTTGAATTTTCATATACATTTTAGGATCAGTTTATCAATTTGATAAACTGATATGAAATAAACTATTATGAAATAATTTTTTCTTAAATTTAATTTCTTCTTATTTCTTGGTAGCACAGAGAAATATAGATACTTATTGTATATTGATTTTAGATACTATAACCTTTCTGATTATTAGTTTATTAGTTTGAATAATTTTCAGTGGATTCTTTAGAATATTCTACATACAAGATCAAGTGATCCTCAAACAGAGATAGATTTCTTTCTTTCGTTTTATTTGGAATGCTGTATGTTGCTTTTAATTACCTTATTTCTACAGCTAGACCCACCACACAGTGTTGAATAGAAGTAATAGAAGTAGCTAGGGCAGATTTCAATGTCTTGTTCCTGATTGTAGGGAAAAAGTTTCTACCTTTTCTCATTAAGTGTAATATTAACCTACATGTCCTTCATGAGATTAAAAAATTTTTCATCTATTTCTAGTTTTTTGAATGCTTTTAAAAATTATAAAAGGATGTTAGATTCTGTTAAATGTCTTTTCTGTGTCTACTGATATGGTCATGTGGTTTTTGTTCTGTATTGTATAAATAAGGTTTTACATTGATTGCTTTTCAAATATTAAACAACTTTGAATTCCTGGAATCTATCCATATTTTTTGAAATTGCCTAGGGCTCATTCATTGCCTAAACTTTAAATTATGTGGCATTACAAGGTTTATCACAAATAGACTTGTGTCTAGCTGACAGTTAGGTTCTCCCTTTTGGCTCCTTAGAGCAGTCACAGGGCCATTATTTCTAGACTATAAAGGCAGTTTCAGCTCCTTTTCTTTGTGTGTGCTACTCCTTATGTCTATAAAGCCCTTCCCATACTTCACTCTAATTTTTTTTTTCAGTATTGTCTATAATTCCTTCCTATTGTCCCTTCTTGTTATTGGGAACATATTATGGCCACTTTGACTTATCTGTATACCCTGTGTTATTAGAAAACATTCACATACTACAGTTTAGAATATTGGCTGCTATAATGCCTATTGTCTGAATCTTACTACTTTATACACCCTATTGAAGCTTCTATGTATAGGGAGGTGATAGCAGAGAGAAGAGAAACAAACTAGGTTTGTTCTCACTATGATTGATAAGTGAGCAATAAGATGCTCAAAATGACCAATGCACTAATAAGACATATACATCTGATTTAGAGAAGAGACTCCCTGCCAAGTCCCCTCTTCTGCATCATCCCCCAATGCTTTTTTGTGAGCAATAGCTTTATACCCTAGACCTGCAGATAGGCAAGAGAAGACAGCATAGTTATATATTAGTGGTGAAAAGTTACTGAGACAAAAATCAGCAAAGTCATAGAACAGGAAAGGGGTTTTGCTACTACAGGAATCCTACAAACTTCGGGGCAGGGGAGAGAGAGAGAGAAAGAGAGAGAGAAAGAGAAGAGAAAGATAATAATTAGGCTTAGAGATCAAGAAAGTAAAGCTGTATTTATTTATTTTTTATCAGTATGTCTCTGTATTAGGCAGCCCTCTTTGAGACAGAAAACCCAACTCAAAGTTATTTAAGATTTCAGCTACAGTTTTCTTCATGATGGCTAGATTGAGAGACTCAAGTGATGTTATTTGGATTCCGTTTCTCCCTTCCTATCTTGTCTTGACTCACTTGGCTTCTTTTGAAGGCAGTTTCTTCCCTGTCCTGAGATGAGGGGCAAAATGGTGAGAGGCATTTCCCTATCACAATGGATAACTGGCTGCCTCTATTCCAAAAGTTATTTTTAAATTTTTAGAATTTAAACTCATTAGCATGGCTTGGAACTTTCCCATCCCCAAAGCAATCCCTGTTTATGATGGTAATACTAAGAATAATAATGAATATTCATTAGAATATTGATGGTAATACTAAGGGCAAGGGGTGGGGGGAGACAGATCCTACCAATTCTTTAAAGTTTTAGTATGATGGTGAATGATGAATGAGTGTTTTAAGGAATAGAGGTCAAGATGGCTGACTGGAAACATTTCAAGCACATCTTTTCCATTGGAGAAACCAAAATATTGTATAAATAATCACACTTTCAATACATTATCCAAGAGGGAGCAGGAAACACTAAAAACAAGGAAGGAGAAGGAAAATAGGTAGCCTGCTTGGCTAAAAATAACTAGGAGTTGGGAATGGCTCCCTAATCTGGGGAAAGGGTGAGTGAGAGTCTTTCAGTGGTCTATATTCTCACTGGAGGATTGTACAATCCATGCCATGGGAGAGCACCTTGGCCCTTCCAAATTCTAAATCTAATTTAGGGAGCTGCTGGGAGACTATGAGAAGGAACCTCCCCAGGGAAGGAACACACTGTAGGTCCCACTCCTTTTGTGAAACCTAAGCAGCTGTAGCAAGATAGCATCTTCTATTCTAACTTTTTATCAGGCTGTGCACTGTCCTTGATCCAATAGTATTCGTCCTAGGCATTAGGGAAACTTGGTCTACTGCTTACAGAACAGGGCACAAGGGCACTGTGAACTTCTGCAGCCAGAATTGTGGTGTGGGCAGCAGCCACTAGATGCCAGGAAGTTGGTCCCACCCCCTAGACTTGAGCAGGATTCTAGTTGCCATGGAGGCTTGATCTTGAGCTGGGCAGGGGCTCCTACAGCCAAGGGCTGGGTTGTGATCTAGGCATGGACTGATGGGCCTCATGGGTAATTTGAGTCTTCTGCAGCAGCCAGGACTGAGGAGCAAGCCCTATCAGGACCAGGACATGAGAGAGATGCACATATCGAACACACTGCCCAAGACTGTGGCCACTGGGGATGGCCCGACCTTCCCCTTGCCAGGGCCTCAGTGTAGCTACTGTCACCCCTCACCTGAGCTTTCTGCCAGGTATCTGATGATTGTCCTTCCTTTGTCATGGCTAGTGCATGCACTCACCATTGGGAGGTCTGAACACAGGACTGCCCAGTCTGGCTCCGTCTGGCTTTGCTCGCACTTGGAGATGAAACACAAACAATATCCAGGGTCCTGAGCATTCCGCAACTGAATCCACCACCTGGAACACCCAAGCAAATTTTCCAGAGGACTGAGATTGGGCCCAAATACCTTACTGCTACCACCTCAGCTGGTTCCTACCTGCAAGTGCCATCTGCTGGCCTGGAAACCAGCCTGCACTTCCAGTTGTTGCCCAGTGCAACCACCGTCAACATAAGCACACAATACTTGGGACCAGAAGAACATCTTACCACTGCTGCTGCCATCACCTATACCATACAGGCTTCCCAGGAACTAGAGAGCTCACTCATCCTCATATTCCACCACTACCACAATTGGCATCTGAGAAAGCCGCACAGAGACCCAAGAATCAACTGGCCTGAAATTGCCAACACACATGTCGGCATATGCCAACCTGGGGCACAAGGATAAACGTGTAGCCCACCACCACTAACAGTGAGGCCTAAATGTATGCCAATCTGGCACTCCAATCCCCAGCACAACTTCACTATAACCTCCGCTAATCACTGTTCCTAATGCACTAGGAATCCGTAGATACCACTAATGCTGTTTATAGCCAAAGAAATCAGAGACTTCACTACTGCACACTCAAAAGAGCAAGCCAAAGAGTCCTACCCAACCAACACCATGAATACATTCTTAAGAAGAAGCCTCCCCTAACAAAAATAAATTTAAAAATAGGAAGAAGTGACTATTACACCAGGTGGACAAATATCAATGTAAAGACACAAGAAAAATGAAAAGCAAGGAACACCCCAAAAGTAACACAGTAATTCTCCAGCAATAGATCTTAACCAAAAGAAAAGTCTTGAAATCCCAGTGAAGAATTCAAAATATTGATTTAAAAGAAGCTCAGTGAGGCACAAGAGAAATCTTAAAATCAAATAATTCAGAAAACAATTCAGTATATGAATGAGAGATTTACCAGTAAGATCTTAAAACAAAAACAAAGACAACAGAAACTCTAGAACTAAATAATTCATTGATGGAAATACAAAAGACATTAGAAAGTTTCCACAATAGACTAGACCAAGCAAAAGAAATAATTTTAGAACTTGAAGACAGGTCTTTTGAAATAATCTACTTAGACAAAAATAAAGAAAAATGAATAAAAAGAATGAACAGAGACTTTGATGCATTTGAAAAAAAATGTAGAATGACTGAATTTATGAATTATCAGTATCCCCAACCTGAAGAAAAATAAAAAATTAGAAAAGCAATTTAATCAATGATAGATAAAACCTTATCAAGTCTAGAAAGAGATTTAGACATCCAGGTATGGTGCAAAAAGGACTTTGCCACAGCACTTTAAAATTAGACTAAGTTAAAATGAAAGGGTTAATTTTAAAAACAGCAAAAGAAAAGCATCTAGTATCTACAAAGAACTCCGTCAGACTAACAGTGAACTTCTCAGCAGAAACCTTCCGAGCCAGAAGAGAATGGGATGATATATTCAACGTGCTGAAAGAAAATACCAGCAGTACAGAGTATGATATCGAGCGAGATGAACCTTCATAAGTGAAGGAGAAATAAAGTCTCAAATAAGCAAATGTTGAAGCAGTTAGTCACCACTAGAGTGGCCCTAAAGAAAAGCTCAAGGTAGTCCTAAGCTTGGAAGCAAAAGAACATTTACTGTTATGAAAACACATGAAAGTATCAAAGTCACTGGTAAAACAATCACACAAAGGAGGAAAAGAAGGAATCAAATGGCACCGCTACAGAATTTGAAACCACAATGACAAACTGTAAGAGAAAATGAAAGAAATAATTTATAAGACAAATAGAAAATGATTAACAATATTATTCACATAATAATAAACTTGAACATAAATGGATTAAATGCTCCACTTAAAAGACATAAATTGGTCTGGGCACAGTGGCTCATGCCTTTAATCCCAGCACTTTGGGAGGCCGAGATGGGTGGATCACTTGAGATCAGGAGTTCAAGACCAGCCTGGCCAATATGGTAAAACCCCATCTCTACCAGAAATACAAAAGTTGGCCAGGCATGGTGGCGCATGCCTGTAATCCCAGCTACTAAGGAGGCTGAGGCAGGAGAATCACTTGAACCTGGAAAGCAGAGATTGCAGTGAGCCAAAATTGTGCTACTATACTCCAGCCTGGGTGATAGAGCAAGACCCTGTCTTTAAAAAAAAAAAAAAGATATAATTGGCTGAATAAAATAAACACACACACACACACACACACACACACACACACACACACACGATCCAAGTCTGTGCTGCTTACAAAAGTCATCTTACCTGTAGAGACACTTTTAGACTGAAAGTAAAGGGCTGGAAAAATATATTTCCTGCAAATGGAGAACAAAAGGGAGTAGGACAATCTTATATCGAATAAAACAGACTTTAAGTTAAAAAGAAGAAAAGACAAAGAGGGGCATTATATGATGATAAAAAGATCAATTCAGCAAAAGGCTATAACAATTCTAAATATATATGCACCCCACACTGAAGCACTCAGATTTATAAAGCAAATTTACTAGAACTAAAGAGAGAGAGAGACAGCGATACAAAGTAGTACTTCAACACTCCATTTGCAGCATGAGACAGATCATCTAGACAGAAAATTAACAAGGAAACATTGGTTTTAAACTGGACTTTAGACAAAATAGATCTAACAAACATTTATAGAACATTCTACCCAACAACTGCAGAATATACATTCTCTTAATCAGCACATGGAACATTCTCTAAGACAGACTATATCTTAAGCCACAAAATAAGTCTCAACAAATGTTACAAAATCAAAATTATATCATGTATCTTCTCAGGCCACAACACAAAAACGCTGAGAATCAATACCCAGAGGAACATTGTAAACTATAGAAATACATGGAAAGTAAAAAACATATTCCTGAACGACTATTGGGTCAACAAGGAAACTCAGATGAAAATTAAAAAAAAAAAAGGAAAACGCGAGGCATAGTGGCTCATGCCTATTACCCAGCATTTTGGGAGGCCGAGGTGGGCAGATCATGAGGTCAGAGTTCGAGACCAGTCTGGCTAGCATGGTGAAACCCCGTCTCTACTAAAAATACAAAAATTAGCCAGGCATGGTGGTGCATGCCTATAGATCCAACTACTTGGAGGCTGAGGCAGGAGAAGTGCTTGAACCCAGGAGGCGGAGGTTGCAGTGAGCTGAGATTGCACCACTGCACTCCAGCCTGGGTGACGGAGCGACACTCCATCTCAAAAAAAAAAAAAAAAAAAAAAAAAATGGAAACAAACAGAAATGCAGACACAACATACCAAAACTTCTGGGATACATTAATAACAATGCTAGCATTAAATGCCTATATCAAAAATGTAGAAAGATTAAAAACTAGCCATCCATGTACCTATGTAACAAACCTACACATTCTGCACATGTACCTCAAAACTTAAAGTAAAATAAAAAATAAAAAACTAACCATTTAACAATGCACTTCAAGGAACAAACCAAATCCAAAATTAGCAGAAGAAGTGAAATAATGATCAGATCAGAACTAGATGAAATCGAGACAACAGCAAAAACAGTATAAGGGATAAAAAATTAAACAAAGTAGATAAACTGCCATCTAAACTAACCAAGAAAAGAAGAGAGCAGATCAAAGTAAATTAAATCAGAAATAAAAAGGGAGATGTTACAACTCCTACCACAGAAACATAAAAGATCATAAGAGACTATTATGAACTACTCTATGCTCACAAACTAGAAAACCTAGAGGATAAATTCTTGGAAGCATACAGCTTCCCAAGATTAAATCAGGAGGAAATAGAAAGCCTGAACAGATCAATAATGAGTAGACAGATTGAATCAGCAATAAAATATCTCCCAACCAAGAAAGTGCCAGAACCAGATGGATTCATAGCGGAATTCTACCAAATGTACAAAGAAGAACTAGTAACGATCCTCCTGAAACTCTCAGAATGTCCAGAAGGAAGAAATTTTCCCAAACTCATTGTATGATGCCAGTATCACTCTGATACCTAAAATACACAGGAACACAACAAAAAAACCATTTTATCTCTGATTACCATAGGTGTAAAAATCCTCAACAAAATAGCAGTCCGATCCATAGCACATCAAAAAACATATATACTATGGTCAATGAGGTTTTATACCGGGGAAGCAAGGATGATTTAACACACATTAAGACAATAAATGTGATACCTTACATAAACAGAACCAAGGACAATAACCGTATGATCATCTCAATAGATTCAGAAAAAGCATCTGATAAAATTCAACATCTCCTCATGATAAAACCCTCAGCAAACTAGACATAGAAGAAACATATCTCAAAGTAATAAAGGTAATATAAAACAACCCACCAATAACATCATCCTGATTGGGGAAAAGTTGAAAGCATTTTCTCTAAGAACTGAAAAAAGAAAGATGGTCACTTTCACCACTTCTATTCAGCATAGTACTAAAAGTCCTATCCAGAGCAATCAGGTAAGAGAAAGAAAGAAATGGCATTGGGGAAGTCAAATTATTCTTGTTTGTTTATGACATGATCTTATATCTAGACAAACCTAAAGTCTTCATCAAAAAAACTCTTAAGTTTGAGAAATGAATTCATTAAAGTTGCAGAATACAAAATCAATGTACAAAAATCAGTAGTGTGTATATATACCAATAACAACCTAGCCAGAAAGAAATAAAGAAGGCAATACATTTATAATATCTACAAAAAACATCTAGAAATAACCAGGAGAGTGAAAGACCTCCATAAAAAACCCGTAAAATTGATGAAAGAGATTATATATGACACAAACACATGGAAAAACATCCTATGCTCATGGATTGGAAGTAATGTTAAAATGACCATACTGGCTGGGCACGGTGGCTCATGCCTGTAATTACAGCACTGTGGGAGGCTGAGGCAGGTTGATCACCTGAGGTCAGGAGTTCAAGATCAGCCTGGTCAACATGACAAAACCCCATCTCCATCTCTACTAAAAATACAAAAATTAGCCGGGCATGGTGGTTTATGCCTATAATCCAAGCTACTTGGGAGGCTGAGGCACGAGAATAGCTTGAACCTGGGAAGTGGAGTTTCAGTGAGCCGAGGTTGCGTCACTGCACTCCAGCCTGGGCAACAGAGTGAGACTCCATCTCAAAATAAATAAGTAAATAAATAAATAACCACACTGCCCTACAGATTAAATGCAATCCCTATCAAAATACCAATGTCATTTTTCAAAGAATTAGAAAAAAAATTCTAAAATTCATATGGAACCAAAAATGAGTTTGATTAGCCAAAGCAATCCTGAACAAAAAGAACACAGCTCAAGGCCTCACATTACTTGACTTTAAGTTATATTACAAGGCTAAAGTAACCAAAAAAGCATAGTACTGATATAAACATAGACACGTAGATCAATGGAACAGAATAGAAAACTCAGAAATAAAGCTACTTCTTATTTACAGCCAACTGATCTTTGACAAAGCTGATAATAACATAGATTGGGGAAAGGAAACCTTTTTCAATAAATTATACTGAGAAATTTGAATAGCTATCTGCAGATGAATGAAACTGGACCTCTACTATCACTCATCATATACAAAAATCAACTCAAGATGGATTAAAGACTTAAATGTAAGGCCTGAAACTGTATCTAGGAGAAGAAAATCTAGGGAAAAGCCTTGTAGACAATGGCCTTGGCAAAGTAATTATGACTAAGACTTCAAAAGCATAGACAACAGAAACAAAAATAGGCAAATGGGACTCTATTAAATTAAAAAGCTTGTGCACAGCAAAAGAAGTAATTAACAGAATGGGGAAACAGCTTGTTGAATAGGCGAACATATCTGTACATCTAACACAGAACTAATATCCAGATATAATGGAACTTAAACCATTCAACAATAGCAGCAACAAATCATAATAATAATCCCATTAAAAAGTGGGCAAAGGACATGAATAGACATTTTCCAAAAGAAGATATAAAAATGGTCAACAGGCATATGAAAAATGCTTGCCATTACTATTTGTCAGAGAAATGTTAAGCCAAAACCACAATGGAATATCATCTTACCCCAGTCAGAATGTCAGTTATCAAAAAGACAAAAAATAACAGATGTTGATGAAAATGTAGAGAAAAGAAAACTCTTATATACTGTTGGTGGACATGTAAATTAGTACAGCTCTTCTGAAAAACAGTATGGAGATTTCTCAAAGAACTAAAAATAGAAGTACTCTTTAGTCCAGTAATCCCACTACTGGGTGTCTACCCAAAGAAAAAGAAATCATTGCATCAAAATGATGTCTACACTCATATGTTCATCACAACACTCTCCACAATAGCAAAGATATAGAATCAACCTGAGTGTTCATCAACAGATGAATGCATGTAGAAAATGTGGCATGTACATGTATGGAATATTATTCAGCCATAACAAAGAATAAAATCATGTTTTTTTGCAACAACATGGATGGAGATTGAGGTTATTATCTTAAGTGAAACAAGCCAGACACAGAAAGACTAATATCGCATGTTCTGACTTATAAGTGGGTGCTATAAAATGTGTTCACTTTTGTACAGAGAGTGGAATGATAGATAATGGAGACTGTGAAGGGTGATGGGGTGGGAGGAGGGAGGATGATGAGAAATTAGTTAATGAGTACTATGTATATTACTTGGTGATGGATTCCCTAAAAGCCTTGACCACCATGAAAATATATGGGTGTAGATTGCACATGTACCTCATAAATTTATATGAATAGAAAATTCTTCCCTAATCCCCTATTGCTTCATTCCTTTTTGTTTTGTTTTGTTTTGTTTTGTTTTGTTTTGTTTTGTTTTGTTTTTTTGAAATAGAGTTTTGCTCTGTCACTCAGGCTGGAGTGCAGTGGCACAATCTCAGCTCATTACAACCTCCATCTCCTAGGTTTAAGCAATTCTCCTGCCTCAGCCTCCCAAAGAGCTGGGATTACAGGCACCCACCATCATGCCCAGCTGATTTTTTGTATTTTTAGTAGAAACAGCGTTTCACCATGTTGGCTAGGGCTGGTCTCAAACTCCCAATCTCAAGTAATCTACCCGCCTCAGCCTCCCAAAGTGCTGGGGTTACAGGCATGAGCCACCACATCTGGCCTCTATACATTTCTATAAGTCTCTATCACACTAAAGTTGGAATTAAATTGGGTGGGAAATTAGGGCATGTGTCTCTCCTCCTAGACTCTGAGTCCCTTGAGTACCTTAAGTCCCTCACACAAGACATGGAACAATAAAATTTAATAAATGTTTACGTATTTTTAAGAAAGGAATGGGGGTATGTAGGCCATGAGTATTTCTTTTGAGTTATTAGAGATCATTCTCAGAATAATTTAATAACATTATTTTATGATTTTTATTTTACATATATATAAGATAACTGTGTCACAAGGTAGGCAAGAAACTTGATTAAGATTCTGGTTCCACTGACTATGACTTTTCCTTTTCCCACTGTACCATCCACTTAGGGGGAAATCCTGAGTACTGACCAACTTTAATATAAAATTATTATATATATGTGTGGTTGAGACAGGGTCTTATTCTTTTGCCCACGCTGGAATGCAGTGACCCAGTCATGGCACACTGCAGCCTGGTCCTCGAAGGTTCAGGCAATCCTTCCACCTCAGCCTCCGAGTAGCTTGGACTGCAGGTGTGTGCTACCATACCCAGCTAATTTTTTTGATTTTTACTAGCGATGCGACCTCACTATGTTGCCCAGGCTGGTCTCCAACTCCTGAGCTCAAGTTGTGCTCCCACCTCGGTCTCCCGAAGTGCTGGGATTACATGAGCCACCACGTCTTGCTGGAATAATGACATTGGAGAGGATAGAAAGCAGTCAGGATCACCATTCCTCTTGCTACCCTTTCCTCCTACTCTTAGAGTTTGGTCATTGTGATTTCTGCCACATGCACCTTCTATATCATTAATTTTCCTGAAGTTATTTGTACTGCTCTTGGATAAACATATTCTCTGTATTAAATACTAGATTTTATTATATTGACAGAGTTCAAAATATTATGAGCTTAGATGCTTCTGGATTATTGACCAAAGTAATCAAATGATAAAGGGCAACATCCACTGACTACTTGCTATATACGCAACACCATTCTAAGTCTCTTGCATGTATTGCTTCATTGAATCCACTCAAAAATTCAAGACATATGATATTATTAGCCTCATTTTACAGATGAAAAAATTTAAGCAAAGAGATGTTAAGGAACTTGTCTGAAGTTGCCATTTTAGTAAGCAGAGGGACCAGGATTTGAATGCGTGCAGCTGGCATTAGAACTCACTTTGGTATACTCTTGCCTCTCAGTAAGTCTTAAAAGCCCACAAAGCAGCACTAGACTGCAAAAACCTGAGTAGGCATCAGGCCAGGGAAGACTTTCTAAATGGAGGAAAGGACAAAAAAGTCTGCCCTTGAGTTGTAGATTGGTCACTGGAGAGAGAAGAAAAAGAGAGATCCTTCGAGACATAAGATCAAAAACCATCTGGAGAGCCAGATGGGGAAAAACCAGCATGGAACAAATTATTTCCAGTATTGGGAATGTATTGAGTAAACCATCAGATAAGCATGGGAAGTCAGGCTGGAAATTCAGGAGGGCTACCTCAAGAGAGAAAGGCAACAGCTTGTTATTTTATGGTTTCCTATAGCCTACATGTATATCTAGTCTCGGTGAGCAGGGAAATTGCATTTAATGTCTGACATGTTTAGGTTCAGTCTGAACAAAATATCTCATTCCACCATTGAAGATTACAGACCTAAATGTCATTAAATGTGAAATAACAAGCATTTATTTCCTTGTTGTACTTTTAATTCCAATAATGTACCTTCTTCCTTTAAGCTCTATACTTCCTAAACTCTACCTATCTTTGAAACAGCTTATGCTAAGATTTGAAGCTTGCCGCATCAGTTAAAGGTGTCCCTAAGCAACTGACGGATAAAAGAGGATACTAGAAACGTCAAACAAAACTGCTGCCAATAATCAGAGGATGTAAAACAATAAAACATGTATAGCATTCTTCCAAACATCAAGGAGGCTTCTTTTCTCTTTAAAGTAGTATTGCACGCAAGATACAAAATGTAACATCCCAAAAGAAGAAAATTTAGGTCTCTGGAAAGTATCTGGGAGGTCAGCAGAAAAGGGGATCATTGCTCCTCAGGCACTGGAATGACTGAAAACAGTTGATGAGGAAATATATTTTAATTTTCCCCCTGACAGGAATTGAGTATGTACACAGTAATTTAGTAATTGAGCTACACACACACACACACACACACACACACACACACACACACACACAGCTTAAACTTAATTTACATGGAGCTATTTTACACTATATAACAGGACCATAATCCTTCCAAAAGTCAGCTTAATTAAAATATATATTCATGGATTTTCAGAGAATTACCTTACATAATATTAGTGTCATCAATATCACTTGAAATACTGTAGAACATAACCCAATGTATACAATTAACTTTGCATTAAAGTTTGAAGTGAGACAAGCACCGCCTGTGAATATCATCTCTCAATTTGTAAATCACCAGAGCATGGTGACAATTTGGCTTGACTACAACTATGCCTGAATGAAGTGCTTTTCCTTTTGAGAAAAAAGGACTCTATGAGCACGAGGACTCCTTTTTCTCCTTTTAGTTTATTTTTTCAAGTCATTTATTAATTTTCCCTTTGGTAGAAGTACTTCCAGAGTTTGCCTTTTCTTTTTTCTTTTGAGGGGAAGGGGTAACTTTACAGGCAGTTTCCTTAGTCATTCTAGGCAGCCAGCCAATGAAATATAGACTAAACAACAGAGAGGATATTAATTTTACCTCACTATGCATGCACACAGCTAGTGATGCATAAAGTCTTCATTCCAAGACTGACATTAAAAGGGTTGTGCAATTGTCTAGAATCCAACGTCACTAACGGTTTTCTGAGGGAGTTGGAAAGAGATAAGAGAACAGACCCTGGGGAACAATTTTAGAGTGGCTCAATAGTGATGGCAGAGCCAAACTCATACCTACATCAATGTGGTGCAGAGAATCTCTGAGTATTTGTAATGCTGAATTTGAGCAAAGAAACTTCAAGTATGAACCTAAAACGAAACTAAAATGTATTACACAGTTAGATTAAGTGTTTTCTGGCAATAGAGAAGCTGGGTTAAAAGAAGAATAAAAAAATGAAACTTTTTTTTGAACTATGACGTACAGAAATAATCACGCATCAAAGTCTAGAGCATGATAAATGTTTACAACATGAATATACTTGTGCAAACAATTTTGAGATCAAGAAACAACATCACCTACACCCCAGAAGACATGCCCATACTCCCATTTAGCCACTATCTTCTCTCAAAGTAATTCATATCCTGACTTCTAATATCATCAGGTTAGATTAGTTTTGCCCATAAGCATTACATAAATGGACAATTCAGTGTAAATTATTTTGTGATTGATTTTTTCTTAATTCTGCATTTTATTTGTTACTAGAGTATAGTTTAGTTCATTCATTCTCACACAGAGAGAGTATTTTTAATGTATGAATACACCTCAACTGATTTGTTCTACTATTGAGGGTATTTGGATAAAAATATTATTTATTTTACATATCACTGAGTTTGATTTACTAATATATTGTTTAGGACTTTTATAACTATATTAATAAGAGAGATTAGTCTGAAATTTCAGTTTCTTGTTATACTTTAAAGATTATCCTGGCTTTATAAAAATTGCTAGAAAGTATTTCTTCTGTTTTCCATCTCTGGAAGATTTTGTGTAAAATTGGTATTATTTTTTGGAAGAGTTAACTGGTAAAAATATTTTTATCTTCATTTGTTTTAGGAAGCTTTTCAATGACAGAATCAAAAATTTTAATATGCATTGAAATATATTAACTAATACATTGATTATCTTATATTCGTTATTAATATATATGAGACAGTGATTTTATTTTAATATATACAATATAAATATTTAATGTAATTTACATTTAAATATATGGTATCAGTTTCAGAAAGTTGTGTTTTAAGGGATTTGTCAATTTAATCCAAATTATCAAATTCATTGACTTAAAATTGTTAATAGTAGTCTTTTGTTACAAATAATGATGTTGCTTTTTTAGTTTCTGATATTGGTATTTTGTGTTGTCTTTGTGTCTTACTCATTTTTGCTAAATATAAGTATTATAAATCATTTTAGTCAAAGGCTTTGCTGAATTTTTTATTACACATTTGTTTTCATTTCATTAATTCCCATTCGTATTGCTATTTTTTAAAAATTAATTTGGGTTAATTTTTTTATGACTTTCTTAAAAGTAAAACTTCAGACAAATTAAATTTAGCAGAGTTTATTTAAGCAAAGAAACATTCACAAATTGGGCAGCACCATGAACTAATAAAGTCCCACAGAGCTCCACCCAGCAATGTGGACAGACAGTATTTATAGGCAGGAAAAGAAAGTGACATACAGAAATAGCTGAATTGGTTGCAGCATGATATTTGCATTATTTGAACAAGTATGAGCAATTTGCAGCTTGTGATTGGCTGAAGGCTCAGCTACTATGATTGTCAAGACCTCAGTTACTTGTTAGAAGAATATACTCTCAAGTTAGACTGCAGTTCATTTACAAATTATATTAGGATACAGTTCACTGCATACAGAGGCAGATTTAGGCCAAATTTAATTAGATTTAACAACTTTTTGAGATAAAAGCATATTTATCATTTAATTTTAGTATTTATTCTTCCACGTAACTTTCATTCTGTTATATATATTACCCTCTGTATATTATTATTTAAAGCATATCACATTCATTTTATGTTATACCTTCTTTATGATTCAGTTATAATATTTCAAGATTTTCATTGTTAATTCTTATTTGACCCATGGATCATTCAGAAGTACATTGTTTCCAGGTAGTTGGAAATGTTTTATTGGATTATAATTTATTTCTAACTTAATTTTGTGGTCAAAGAATATACTCTGAATTATTTTCATTTTTTGATATTTGTTGAGACTTTGGTCTAAGATTCTATGTGAAGTCAAAAATTATGTGAATTCTGTCCTGTTGGTGGAAATGTCAGCTAAATATGTCAATTATGTAAAGTTTGTTTATTGTATTCTTCAGTGTGTATATGTGTGTGAGTATATTTTTGTGTGTATACATATATATGTGTATTTTGCATGTATACACATATATTCATCTGTGTATATATACATATGTATGTATATATTATATGTAATATATTATTACACATTACACATAATATGTATATATTTTATATATACTACATGTAGACATGTTTATGTATGTATATAATATGTGTAATATATGTATTACATATTACATGCAGTATTATATGTAACATATTACATATAAACTTTATTTGTGGTGTGTATGTGTATGTGTGTGTGTATAATATATAAATATATATGTAGTAAATGGTTCTCAACCAGTAGAGATTTTTTTAAATATCTGGAGACAGTTTTAGTTGTTATAATTGGAGAATGGGAAGCACTACCAGCATGTAATGAGTAGAAGCCATGGATGCTACTAAACATCCTAAAATGAATAAAACAGTTCTTCACTGCATATCTATCTTGCCATCTCTGCTACCTAGAGTACTGTATTAAAGTCTTTCTAATTAGATTTTTTCTGTTTTTCCTTCCTGTCTTCGTATTCTCAGATATTGTTATGTCATATACACTGATATTGATTAGATTAAACCCTTTATCATTATTAGATTTATTTCTTCATCTAATAATACTTCTTGGCTTTATGTCTACTTTGTTTAATATTAATATGCTAAATCAGTTTTCTTTTGGTTAGTGTTTGCATGATATCCTTATTTCTATACTTTTATTTTCAACTGTGTTTTATACTTGAAATTAAAGTTTGTTTTTTGCAAGAAGCCTGGAGTAGGCATGTAACAATTGATTTTGGTAATTATCGGGTTTTTTGAAATATAGATTTAGTCCATTTATATTTAATGTAATAAAAAATAAATAT
The DNA here is from genome assembly GCF_009761245.1 of Sapajus apella. NCBI lineage: Eukaryota > Metazoa > Chordata > Mammalia > Primates > Cebidae > Sapajus > Sapajus apella. Next base: position 45,182,101 of record NW_022436943.1, read on the forward strand.
GGATTTTTTCTCACTATTTTTTCTATTTTAATCATTTTTATTCACTGCTTTCTTTTTTTCCTTTTAAATTAATAAAACACTATTTTATTATTGTATCTTTCATCTATCAACATTTTCTAAATTTTTACTTCCAACAGTCTTAGATTTACAGAAAAAGATTACAAAGACAGTATAGAACATTCTCACTTTCCCTATATCCATTTCACCATGTTACTAACACCTTATATAAGTGTTGTATATTTGCTACAATTAATGATTATTATTAACTAACGTCCAAATAGGTTTGGATTTACTTTTCTTTGCTTTTACCTAATGTATTATTGTTGTTCCAGGATCCATTCAGGTATCACATTGCATTTAGTTTTCATGACTACTTAGAATCTTCTTGGCTGTGACACCTTCTCACACTGTACTTGTATTTGATGAGCATAAAAAGGACTTTGACAGTTTTAAGGAATGCTAGTCAAGTATCTTATGCAATGCCCCTCCCTAGGACTTGTCTGCTGTTCTTTTCTTGATTTTATTGGGGGCTCTCTGTTTGAAAAATACCACAGAGGTAAACTACCACTTTCATATCATATAAAGGGTATATTATGTCAATATCACTTATCACTGTTGATGTTCATTTTCACTATGGAAATGAGGCAGTGTTGGTTTTCTGTACTGCAAAGTTAGTTTTTCCCTCTTTCCATACTGTGTTTTTTGGAAGGAAGTGTGCAGCATACACTTAAGGAAAGGGAAGTTATATTCTACCTTTTAGAGGGTGAAGTATCCACATAATTTATTTGGAATTCTTTTTCATGAGATAGTTGGCTCTTTTCTCTTACTCATTTTCAATAATTTATTTATATTAGGATGGACTCATGGATATTTATTTTTATATTTGGGGTTATAATACCATATTACTCAATTTCTTTCTTTTTGCTCAAATTGTTTCAACTATGATATATGTCTGTTTTTCATAAATACTTTTATTATTTTTAGAGATTAGAGATTATAACATGAATTCTTATTACAATCTAGTACAAAATGTCAGTTTTACTATTTTCTCAATATTGCTAAAATTTTAGACCTTTTAAACTCTGAATTCTTTCTTGCCATCTGCAGTATTTTATCATGCATTTCATTTCTACATGTTTTTAAAATTCAAGATGATATTCAAAATATCACTTTATAAGGTCAATATTTATTTATATTTGCACACATATTCATCTATTCCATTGCTCTTCATTCCTTTCTGAACTTCTGTGTTTCTGTGAAATGTAATTTTCCTTTTATCTGATAAACTCTTTTACATTTATTTCAATGAAAATCTTTTGGCATTAAATACTTGACGTGTTTTGTTAAGCAAAAACGTTTTTAATCTTACTCACATGTTGGAAATTTTTTTTTCCCCTCTGTGTACAATTCCAAGTTGTTGGTTACTTTCTTTTAGCACTGTAAAAATGTCAATCAATTGTTGGCTTCTGTTATTTCTGTTTTGAAGTCAGCGGTCAGTGCTTTGGGGTGTATTTTTAAAGAAATTTGTCTTTTTTTCCTCAGGTTCTTTTTTTTTTTTTTGTCTTGGTTTTTGGTAGTTTGTCTGCAATATGACTAAGTGTTTTATATAGTCTTTCAGTGTTTTTATATACTCTTCAGTGGGCTTCTGAAATTGGTGAGTGTGTTTTTTTTTTCCATCAGTTTTAGAAAATTGTCAGTGATTGGCTCTTCAAATAGTGCTTTTATCTCATCCCTATCTCTTCTTTCTTGTAATCTTATTACACATGTGTTATACCATCCAAATGTGTCTATTTTTTATACTTTGTTCTTTTCCTGTCATGCTTTTCTTCCTTTCCTTCTTTACTTGTGTATGTTTCTATTCACCTGATTTTCAAATTACTCGTCTTATCTTCTACTTGCTGTGTGTCTTACAAGTATGTGGTAAGCCTACTATGTTCATCCATTTTGCATTGCTATAAACGAATATCTAAGACCATGTAATTTATAAAGAAAAGAGTTTATTTGGCTCATGGTTCTGAAGGCTGTACAAGAATGGCACCAGCATCTGCTCGGCTTCTGGTAAAGACTTGGGAAGCTTTTACTCATGGCAGAAGCTGAATGGGGAGCAGTCACATTACATGGTGAAAGAGGGAGCGAGGTTTGAGAGGTCCCAGAATTTATCAATGAGATATTGTGTGAACTCATTACCATGGGGAGGGCACCAAGCCATTCAGGAGGGATGCACTTCCATGACCCAAACACCTTCCACCAGGCCCCACTTCCAACATTGGAGATTACATTTCAACATGATGTTTGGAGGTGATAGACATCCAAACCCTATCGCCTATCCACAGCTCTTAATTTCTAGAATTTTCATGTGATATTTCTAAATGATAATTATCTATATATACTGCTGTTTGTTGAAAATTTCTACCTTTTAGTTAGTTTGATCATCAGTTCATCTACTGTCTTAATCTTTATGATAGTTCTTTCTGTGCTCACTTCAGCAGCGCATGTACTAAAATATGATAGTTGTTTCAAAATCTGTGCTAACTCTAATGTGCGGATCATCTGTGGATGTGCTCGTGTGTGTGTTTGTGTGTGTTTGGATGTCAATAATATAGTCTTGTTTATTTTCTTAAAATGTTTGATTAAATACCAAAATTTTTAGCATTTTTAGTTGTTTCCTTTCACTACACAAAACGTGGTCTTTCCTCTGCTAGATAAATAGACAGTTGTGTATATGCGTGTGGGATGGAATGGGATCCAATTATAAACTGAGCTGGGGAGAGGCTAGTTGCAGTTTTAGTAATAAGCAGGCTAATTCTGATTAAAGCCTGACCTTACAGTGCTTTCTAATTGGGAACCTAGAAGGTGTTTTTCTTCTTAGCCCTGAGAGGTCATAATAATTTCTACTCTGTCTCTGAGAGGCAATTGGCTTAGCTTTCTGGTATCTTGACCTTGTAACTTCCAAACATGGCAGTGTCCTAAGAGGGACACCGATATGCTTAATGTCCTTTAATTCTCCCATTTTGGCACTTCAGTTCTATGCAACTGCCTGAAGTTCTCCTTGTTTCTCTGTCCCACAGTGGGATGCTTCCTGGGACAAGTCCAGATTTCTAACCTATAGCGCATTACAAGGTCAGCAGATGCTTTCCTGGAGAGCTAAAGATCATCAGCTCACTTTTGAATGGTTCCTTTCTCATTGGATGCTTCTGCAGATCTCTGATTCTTCAAATACGTTGAATTAACCAGGTGGTTTTGGTATTTTGTGAGCATATGTTGATCTTCCATGAATTAATCATCTCCTTCAGAAGTTGAAGCTGAAAGGAAAATTTTAAAACACTTCTTTTATATTTGCTTTGTGCTGACTGATTATATTAAGAAATTCAGGTACTTCTTTGGCAGCTTACAATCTAATGTGGACAGCAGAGAATAAACAAACATACACCCAAATAAATTTTAATTACAAATAGTAGGATATGCTTAACTCAGTCACCTTTAAAAATGATAACTCTACTTAGTTTACTGCAAGGAACTTTTAAGAACTTCTCTGCACAATGATTCTAAAAGATATTAATTGTCTTCATTTTTAATTAAAAGTTGTTTAAAAAAAGATAATCTAGAGGGTATTTAAGCATCTACTGCAAAAGAGGATGGAACTTCTGGAAAAAATTCTAAATATTTTGAAAATATTTGTAACAATTTATTTGGATGTTACTAATGTAGTTTTGAATGCACACACACTTGCTCTTTTATTTATGCAAGTTACTTGTGAATATTAACATCATAAAGGGCTATCTTACTGCGGTGTATGTACGTTCTTATTGTTCCCAGAACCCTGAGAGGGCTATATGTAAGGCTGCTATTGTTCTACCAAAGAACCTTGACTGTTGGATTATACACAATTCAATGATTTTGTTGGTTGTATAACATTTTCTTAAGTATATGTGACTTCTTGAAATTTAGCCATTTATTCAACATTTATTGATCACTGTGCCAGGCACCATACTACGTGCGAGGTATTGAAAGAAAAAAGCTTTAAAATGTATCTTCCCTCAATAAGTTCACATTTACTGGAGTGCATAGACACTTAAGCATATATTGTAGGTCTTTTTTTTTTTTTTCCTTCATATGAGCTGTGGCTTTGTTGTATATATTGTAGTTCGTTAATGTTCTCCAAAAGAATAAGTAATTAGCTGAATTATAGAGGTAAGAATATGGTGTTATTATAACCTTCGAAGAGCCATCTAAGCCAGACAAGGAGAGAGACCAGAAAAAGTCTTTGGAGTATACGAGAGATGGTATTTGAGAAATGATGAAATTGGCCAGATTGAGTGAGGATAGGATATGGGTATGATGTCTCAAGTAGGGGAATAGCATATGGGAAAGCACATATGTGAAATAATGCTTTTTGCAAAACGTAAGAGGTTGAAACATGGCTATGGTAGTAATAAAGTGGTAGAAATCCCAGTTACTCCTTTAAGGAGTTATAATTTGGTTGTCAAGAGACTAGAGAACCACAGAAATATTTTAGGCAGAAAGTGACGTATGTGTTCCAGAATGATCAATTTATCAGTCATAATTTAAATAGGAGAGAGACAAGATTAGACAGTGAGAAATGTTCAAGCCTGAACTGTGGTGGTGGTAGTAGGGTTTGAAAGATGGGGACAGATTGAAGACATTAAAATAAGGGCCATTATTACTATTGTCATTAATGAATATAAATTAATTACTGTCATCATCAAGCAAGATTTAATCATTGTTGTTTTGACTTCCAGAAATTCTACAACACACGCACACACATACACACACACATACACACACACAAATGAATGAATACTGTGAAAACTAAAAATATTGTCTCATTGTTTTGCCAAGATCATCTTATTTTTCCTTATTTAATAGTTTAAAGTCAAAGCCCAGCAAACTCTAATGTCTAGACTTTATAATTTTACAACACTATAAACGTAACCTATATAGACTTTACATAGGTGCTTCTAGAAGGGCCTTTTTATCTAAAATCAAGACAAGTTATAATATAGCAGATAGGAGAAGGATATGCCTAATAAAACATTTTATTATCAATCCATTTTTTACACCATTTTACAATGAACTGGTAACCAATGTGTGATTTTTCCTCTTTTAAATATGCTTTGTAAATCTTAATTGGGAATAAGTTACCTAGTGACTCAGCTGTACTAACTGTTGAACAGAGAGGTCTGGAGGACCATCTGGTGATGCAGGCAGAGGGCTATGTTGCTCACCATATATGCAAGTTAGAGAGTGTAGGAAAATTGAGGCTGGGTGTGCTGCCTTACACCTGTAATCCTAGCACTTTGGGTGGCCGAGGTGAACACATTACTTGAGGTCAGGAGTTCGAGACCAGCCTGGCCAACATGGTGAAACCCCATCTCTACTAAAAATACAAAAATTAGCTGGGCATGATGGTGCGAGCCTGTAATTCCAGCATCTCTGCAGGCTGAGGCAGGAGAATCACCTGAACCCAGGAGGCAGAGGTTGCAGTAAGCCAAGATCATGCCATTGCACTCCAGCCTGGGTGACAGAGTGAGACCCCATCTAAAAAAAAAAAAAAAAAAAAAATTTTTTAAATGTTTTTGAAAAACAAAGTATAAGAAGGTTGAAGACAGCTGGTTTTAATTTATTTATTTTCATTTTCATTTTGTTTTTACTTTTTTAAAGTATTTATTTATTTTTATTGTACTTTAGATTCTGGTGTACATGTGCAGGTCATGCAGAATTGTTGCATAGGTAAATACATGGCAAGGTGGTTTGCTGCCTCCATCCCCCATCACCTATATCTGGCATTTCTCCCCATGTTATCCCTCTCCAACCTCCCCACCCGCTCTGTCCCTCCCCTAGCTCCCCCCAATAGACCCCAGTGTGTGATGCTGCCCTCCCTGTGTCCATGTGTTTTCATTGTTCAACACCTACCTATGAATGAGAACTTGCGGTGTCTGGTTTACTGTTCTTGTGTCAGTTTGCTGAGAATGATGGTTTCCAGATTCATCCATGTCCCTACAAAGGACATGCTCATCCTTTTTTATTGCTGCATAGTATTCCATGGTATATACGTGCCACATTTTCTTTGTCCAGTCCATCATTGATCGGCATTTGGGTTGGTTCCAGGTCTTTGATATTGTAAACGGTGCTCCAGTGAACATACGTGTACATGTGTCTTTATAATACAATGATTTATAATCTTTGGATATATACCCAGTAACAGAATTGCTGGGTCAAATGGAATTTCTGTTTCTAGATCCTTGAGGAATTGCCACAGTCTTCCACAATGGTTGAACTAATGTAGACTCCCACTAACAGTATAAAAGTGTTCCTGTTTCTCCACATCCTCTCCAGCATCTGTTGTCTCCAGATTTTTTAATGATCCTCATTCTAACTGGCATGAGATGGTATCGCAATGTGATTTTGATTTGCATTTCTCTAATGACCAGTGATGACGAGCATTTTTTCCTACGTTTTTTGGCCTCATAAATGTCTTCTTTTGAAAAATGTCTGTTCATATCTTTTGCCCACTTTTGAATGGGTTTGTTTGTTTGTTTCTTGTAAATCTCCTTTAGTTCTTTGTAGATTGTAGATATTAGCCCTTTGTCAAATGGGTAGACTGCAAATATTTTTTCCCGTTCTCTTGGTTGCCAGTTTACTCTGATGATTGTTTCTTTTGCTGTACAGAAGCTCTGGTTTAATTAGATCCAATTTGTCTGTTTTGGCTTTTGTTGCTATTGCTTTTGGTGTTTTAGTCATGAAGTCCTTGCCTGTGCCTATGTCCTGAGTGGTTTCGCCTAGGTTTTCTTTCTCGTTTTGTTTTTAGAGACAGAATCTTGCTCTGTCACCCAGGCTGGAGTACAGTGTTGCAGTCTTAGCCCAATGCTGCCTTGAACTCCAGGACACACAATCCTCCAACTTCAGCCTCCCGAGTAGCTGGGAATGTAGAGGTGTGCTACCATGCTTGGCTAGTTTTTATTTTTAATTTTTTTGTAGTGACGGGATATCACTGTGTTGCTCAGGCTGGTCTTGAAATCCTGGCCTCAACTGCTCCTCCCACTTTGACTTCCAAAGTGCTAGGATTATAGACGTGAATCACTGTGCCTGGCCAGGGTGTTAATTTTAAAAGAAATAAATATGTTATAAAAATATCTTTATTCATGCTATTGTACTTAGTTGGCATAAATTATTTCCATATTTTTGTTCAGATTTGGCATGAGTTAAACACATTAGTTATATAAACATGTAACTTAACTTCCTCATCTGTGAATGTTTTAAAATGAGATTAATTTTCACTTACGGAGGAACCAAAGCGAAGAACACAGATTTCACAGATGGGATGCCCAGCTTACATTCCAACTTGACCACCGGTAGCTGTGCGACCCTGGGCAAGTTACTTGACCTCTCTCTACTTGGTGTCCTCATCTGTCAAGTAGGGATAATAATAGTACATATTTCATGGGGTCATATAATTAAACAAGTTATTATTTATGGAGTGCTTAGAATAGTGCCTGGCACATAGTTAGTGCTGAATGTGTTTAGTAAATAAATAAAATTAGAAATGGAGGGGGTAAAAAAGAAATAATTTGGTCACAATAAAGGCTTGTTTCTTTCCTTTCCAAATGCTTAAAAACAACACTTAAAAATAATTTCTCTTGATAAAATATAGGGTATCATTTAGTTTACATTTTAGATAAACAACACCTAAAATAGTTTTTCACATTTTTCCTTTAAAATCAAATGTTTATGTACACGAAAGTGAATATGTATATAGTATGACAGTGTTTATCTACATAAGTAAATATATATCCAACGGCATTTGAGTCTAGTCTTCTCTTATTGTATCAGCTCTGTGATGACATGAGTTTCGGACAGGCTGGTCAGGCAGTACATTCTAGGCTGGACCTTCCCCCACCCCCACTGTTCATTGAAATACCAGAACTGAAGGCAAAAGCAATAATATTCTGATCTAGTTCTGATCCATCCTGCTTTCAAAAAGGGGACAGTGTTTATGTTAGAGTATTTGGCAACTGAGAAGTAGGTTTTTGAAGGCTTGTTTTTAAGGCCAGATTTGCTCAGGGTGGGGCCTTGCTCTTGGCTTAGAAGCCACATCCACCACTGGCCCCTCAGCTGAAGAAACAAATGGCTAATTATGCTGTGACCAGTTGCTAGACTGCTAACGGAGTGCAAACAGGGGACCCCCAAGTCAGAGAAGGTTCTGAGCAAACAGCTTTTAAAGTGCTAGAGGATTGTGGATGTCAACGGATCTTCATCCCATGAGAGCTATTTTATCGGAATGCAAATGTTTTTTAGCTTTAAACTGCAGGCACTATGGTGACTATTTAATCTGGCAGTAGCTTAGGATGATCTTGCATAATGAGAATGAACCATCCTGGGAAGAAAAAAAAAACCATAGGCATTTTTATTGACTATTTAAGCACCTGAAAACTGGTAGTTAACCATATGACTCCAGAGCTTCCCCATAGACATTTGTCTAGTGTTTTCACTGTCATCAACTTGGCGCTGCAGTGATTTGACAGTCGATGGTAACCTTTTTATTTTGGTGTTCTTTATAACAGCCAAGGGAGATGAGAAAAGGCTGTATGGGAAGAGCCTTACAGAGAAGTGTGCAATGTGCTTTAACCCTATTTTCTTTACCTTAAGACACTGCGCCACATTTTACATTTTCTGAAATCAATATGTGCAACATGCTCACCATTAAGTTAAATAGTGTGTGTGTGTATTTGCATTTCCTGCAAAAAGCTATTGCTTTTTCTTTTTTATTTTCTTCTCCAATCCCCCTCCTTCAGGCCTAGGTGCTCCTCTCTAAATTGCCACTGGAAACTCCAATTCAGTGGGTGTGATTACAAATGATTACTCACCTACTGAGTGTAAAGAGTTTCACAGCAGGACCCAGTTTACCCCATCCTTATTTATTTTATTTCTCTTTCCCTTGATCCCTTTCTGTATGGACTAGGAGCTTTGCATGTACCTTTTCTCCCTCAAGATTACACTGTGATGATGGTGAGGTTCTATGTTGTTAAGAGGTCTGTTGGATGCTTTGTTGTTACTCTGAGAAGAAGTGTGCCAACGGTCCAGATGCACTTCAGTTATTTTCTTGATGGTCTAATTGCAGGCTGACCATCTCTTTACAAATTTTTAGAGCTCCTATTTTTCAGTAAGCACTGATAATTTTTCTCTACCCTTCTTAGCACACAAAAAGCTGTGGGGAAAAAACTAGAACAATACCTAACTTTATTATTATTCTACAAGAAGCTGTTAAGCACTTAATAGATACTCTCTAAGAATTCTACCACTTAATTCTATTAAGGTAATTGAGGTTAAGGTAAACTGCTCCTCCATTTGAATATTTGAGAAATATCTTGGCAGTTAATTATATTACTTTTTACATTTGTTTCCTTTGTTGCAAGAAGTCCAGTGACAAGGATGGTTTTAATCATGTCTCTTTGCAGACATCACTTACCTTAGTTTCTATAGCTTGAGAAGAAGAATACTATGAGTGTGAAAAGATTCAGCCATTTTACTTGCTATTATAAAAACCTAGGCATGGGCGATGGTCAGTAGAATATTAAAATGGAATTGATAAAAATAAAACTCACAAGCTTGCACACATTCAAGTTTCTTAACTGTAGGGCTTAAGACAGGGGCCTAAAGCCTGGGGTGAGAACTGTTACTCCAATTACTTTTAAAATTCTCTTCCTGGGGCATAGGCTTTGGGAATAGGTAAGACAAGAGGTTCGATGATTTTCTTACTATTCAGAAAGAATAATTTAGGGCTACAATGATGATGGCCTTTCAAATAAAGAAAAAGAGGCTTAGGAAGGCTAGTACCAAATAAGTCCCTAATAATAAAAACAATGCAAATTTTAAAAAACACCTCCTCAGTGAATATGCAGTGAGTGTTGTTCTTACAGTACCTAAGTACAATCAGTAGCTGGCTCTGTTTCCTACGTAGTGACTTTGTATATATTAACGATGAACTTCTAGACTCAGATCAAGATTAGAGCAGTGAATTGAGAGACCGTTGTGCCAAATTTTGGGCTGCTTTACAGTTCACTTATTGTTGCTGTTGTTGTTTTTATTTGCAAGACAACTTAGTATAGTAGATTGTTGAATCAGACAGGCCTTAATTCAAATCCTGGGCACTTAATTATTTGACCTTAAATAAAGTTTGACTTTAGTTTTCTGTCTTGTAAATAGGAATATTTACTTCATAGGGTTGCTATGAGATTTCAATAAATCTATAAAATAGGCCTAGCACCAAAGAACATGCTCAACTCTTTCCTTCCCCATTTTCCTTCTTAATGGCCTTCTTAAAAACTTACTACCTTCCACTTAAAGCAATTTCTAAAGAATTAAAGGACTTTATCCTTTAATTACCTGTTACATTCTTTTAAATACTGAAGGGTTATTCAACATTTGATGATAATAGAGAAGTAACTAATGGCATGATGAGTTGTTTTGAATGGGTAAGTGGTAAATTAAACATTAAGAACGCCCCAAATAATAGCATTATAAACTGCAGAGACTTAAAAAAAAATTATTACAACAGGAATTTACATGTGTCTTTTAGGACTACTAGTGATTTAATGGTGAAAAGATATGTATTGGCCATTTCTTGGTGAGAAAGATGTTATTTCCCCTATTTCTTGAGGAAGCAAAGTCTAAGGGAAACTTTCAGGTATGAGGAGTCAAACTTCACTTCAGTGTTCTGGGCTGATCAGTCTTTGTTTAGCTTAGAACTACTTAAACACTGCCTCCTGGTGGTAGAAAAAAGTGTTCCCTTTAAACAAATTAAAAGATGTGAGAGGAATTGGTTTAAGTGGCAATAATAAAGGTTTCAAAGAAGAATGAAATTATGAGAACCAAAATACGAACATAATCAAATCAGGTTAGTATGCTTCCTACTCTGGACAAGAAACTGTTAGTTCTATTATGGGTTGGATTTTGAGAATACTTTTTATAAAAGATGAGCAATGGCTATTCATCTGGCAAATGATAGTTTGCGTGAGGAACAGTCATGGATTGGTTGAATGAAGGAGATAGGGATTATTTCATTTTAAGTGTTTTTGAGAGGAACACTGTTTTTCTTTGTAGTCATTATAGTAAACTGGTGAACACCCAGGGAATTCAGTCAACGACTAGTAAAATATCAGAGTTGGAAAAGATATTAGTGCCCTTTAAGTTCAAATCCCTTAATATATTAAAGGACTATCCCAAAATCACATAGGCAATTAGTGTTAGATATTAGGACCTGGAATAGTCATTACATATGGAGCTTTTATTAAGTGCCAGGTACTGTGTTATGGAGTAGGGTGCAGTGATGAGCAGTTAAATATAGTCCCTACGCTAGTTGAGTCATTAACACCATACCCACTGTCGTCTGTTGTGAGAAGACATCTGCAAAAGGAATGACCTTCAAAACTGACATGTGATTGTTTGGAGAGATCATAAGTTTGGATAGTGAAATTTCTGAGAATTTAGATTCCCTAGAGTAGGCAGAATTCTGCCCCTGCTTAATTTATAATTGTCAAGGCAATGATGTCAAACCCTTGTAGAAGATTTTTTTAAAAACGGAAGGTTAACATTAAACTAATAATGGATGGATTCCCTATTCACATTACTGGTATATGTCTATAGAAGTTTGGTTGTGTCAAGAGTCTCTGGTCCCCACAAAGTCTGTACTTACTCATTTTAGCCAAAATGGGAAAAGTTTACCTGTCACTGCTTAAAATCATTACTCTATGCAGCACTGTAATCGTCTAAGAATGAAATTTATGAATTAGCTCACAATATATTTCATCATAATGGTTAATGTGGTTAAATAACAGTAAATGGACTGTATATTTTTCTAATAGCATAACAAACTCCCAATACATTTCAATATAGAGGCTTCAATTGTCTCAAAAATCACTGATGATAGTTTTTATTTGCATGTTTGCCTAAGCAGAAAAAAAACCACTGTCTTTCCTCCCCACGACTTCACATCACTTTGCCAAAGTGAAACAATACGTTCCAAAGGAAGAGCTCTTATCACTTCTTAGTTCTTATCTAATTTTCCTGGATGATTAAGGGGCAAGTCACTACGAAACATTTACTTAATTGGCAATTTAAGGATTTGTGGTTTTTATAAATGCATTATAAGGATTTAAAACACATAGACCTTTATTTTCCATTATATAAAATATTCTTGCCAAGTTATTTTGAACATATCTCTTTGCTTTTACGTATTTGAAGACATATCCTGCTGGCCCACATTTAAATGGAACCAGTGGTATCTGTGTCTGACAGGTTTTTTTTTCATAAATCTTTTATTCACCCATTCTTAATCCGAGGTTAAAAGGCATTCAAGATCAAGGGATCCAAATACATGGTCCTTACAGGAATATTTTAAAAAGCATATAAGATAACCCAGGTAAAGTGCTTAGCACAGTATAAGGTACTCATGTGCTCAATAAATGGTAGCAATTTCTTTTATTATTTGAGAAGATAATTGACTAAGGAGCTGATAACTGGTAATCAGCAGAAGTTCAAATAGGCAGGTGGTTATCCAGGCACACACTGTAAATATCACAGACCCAGTCATAGAAAGACTTATATCCAAGGTATAACATTGTGTCCATAGTTGGGTGGATAAGATATATAGAAATCACATAATAATAGATAGTTTGTGACATGAGATGGACAGCTCAGTCAGTGGAGACTCTGGGGACCAAACAGGCCATTTAGGGCATGATTGATATATAAGTAAAGGAAATTCAACTCTAGAGATAGGGATCTCAAATCAAAGCCAACCAGTTGAAAGAGATCATTGCATTTATGCATCTAGGGTACTGGAGCCAACACCTCTCACATCTTCAACAATACTCTATACCTCCCTGCTTTGTCAGGGATCACTAGCAAGGACAGAGGGAAGAGAAGCAGGAAAGTCAATTGTTTCCGTTCTCTAAAGAAAGAATTGAAATTGGTCAGAAAAAGGAAGAATTGATATAGGATCCAGCAAAATGGTTATCTGTCCACCTAACAAAACTGAACAATGAAGTCCCTACAAAAAAAATTAATCTCCAAACAAAATCTATGAGTCCCTGTGTACTAAGAAAACAAACAAACAAAAGGTTTGTAATTCTGATATTTTGTTTGTTTTTCCACTCGACCTGGATAAACCTCTTAGCACCTCTGAGTCTTACTGTTTTTCCTGTATGAAAACAGTACCTCTTTTAAAAAATAGAGCTGGCATGGAAAATGAAAACATGCATGCACAAACATGTTGTAGACTGTAAAGCATGTTATGAAGATGCTTGTCATTATTTTTAACCTTTCTTTCTTACTGTGTCTTTCTTGATCCCTCTCCCTCTCTTTCTGACCAAAGAACCCACATTCTTCTGCACTCAGAAGGGGTAGGTTAGACCAGTGCTCTCTCCTCTCCTATGAGTCTTGGCAATCATAGCATGGGAATGCCCAGTGGCTTGGAACAAGAAATTACTTTACCTGACCAGAACTCCGAATATCTCTTAGACCACTGATGTCTGACTGCAGTTCTTGCAAGGGCCACAGAATATTCTTTTGACCAATGCCAATGGGGAGCAACTGCACAGGCCAACAGACAGAGGTCCTGGCTGAGAGGCAGTAGCCTAGAAGCCACAGAGCTCAGATTCAAACCTGTTGACTCTTGACCTCTTATTCATTGCTGTCAGTGGAATGATGGCAACACCTGCCACATACTACTTCTCAGAGAGTTGGGAAACCCCAGAGAACCTCTGTCTCTCTCTCTTTCTCTTTTTTTTAATGGGAAGTTCTCTTCTGCCTGTGGATCCCATTAAGTTATCCACCTCTTCTAATTTTATGGTTTGTAGATTTATTGTTGTGATGTACTTTCCATTCAGAGCATCAACTGGCTTCCTTTCTGTAAACTGTGTGGGGCCTCTTCTGCCATCCCAAACCTATACAAATGAGAAGAGGGAGGCTATCTTATTTCAGGGGCAGGGAGGGGCCCCTGTGAATTATACAGTGATTTCTTATGAGAAGGTAAACACACTTGTGTGATTTTTATGTGTAAAATCCATCCAAAGTTGTAGAAACAAGGGGTGTTGCAGAGGAATTTGAGATTATTCTCTGATGACAAGAGAACCATGACATCACAGAGAAGGGATCTGCATCAGTTTCACTGGAGTTTCATTGAAGTCAGAGGCCATGGCCTAATTTCACTCTTAGGTGGAGTTAAACTGTTTAAAACTTACATCTGTCTGCATGTCTTGCTGCTGATGGTTTGTTGTGAGATAGAACACAAGGTGTAACCATCAAAATAAATTTATGGAGGAACCATTATTTGTTATTGGTGTTGTTTTAATAGTTGCTTTGGGATTTGTATTTTTCCCTTCTCTAATAGTGACTTTTATGATGCTGAGCTGAAATCCTTTCACTCTTCTCTGAAACGCAACACATTTTTCTTTCTTTCGCAAATGATTATCACAGAATTCATGTGGTTTTTCTGCACAAAGGAATTACTCTGTCGATGCAATATCTTTCTAGATGGCTCACGTTTTTATCGTCCTGACCCTCTGCAGTTCTATCTTTTGCGTTTCTGGCAGAAGTTTCCTAACATCAAGTCCAAGGCAAAAATGGGCTTTTTTATCTTGTTCATTCCCTTCATCTCTCAAGGGCTGGTAGAACTGTTAGAAACGCATTTTTTTTTCTTCGGGAATGTCATTTTTCTATATTCAGGAAAATGTTTTATTTTTCCTCAATCTAGACTGAGTAGTACTGAAGATCCCTATCAAACAGAAGAAATTTCTGTATTCACCCAATCCAAATTCTTTACTTTTTAGGTGACAAAATAAAGCTACAGAAAAAAAAAATTGAACAATATTATTGTTACCATGAACCATACAAAAACCTAGTCTACTCACTTTCCACTTGGTTAATTTGCTCAATCTTTCCCCTCCCAGTAATAATTAATCAAACCAAGGATTTTATTTATCTGTCTTGTTATCATCTACCTATTTATTATTATTGATTTTGTTGTGTTTGACCTCTTGGAGAATGCTAGGATGTAAGATAAAATAAGTAAAATAATACATTCATTTCTTCTCCTAGTATGTTATATGCAGTAGTGATTTGTAAATTCGTTGGAGAAAACCTTTACTAATTTTTGCAAAGTTTAAATAATTTGACTATTTATACATAAGAGGGACCAAGAAAATATTTCTCTTCAAAGTGAGGTCCAGTTTGCATTTTCAGCCTTTCCTTCCATTGGTTGGAACCTGGTAGGTTTGTCCTAAAGTAAGCTCTTCCCTTCTGTAAAGCTCTTTCTACATATACTTTAAACTAGAGGTTCTGAAATGAAGGTGGAATTCTCCTCCTCTACCCAAGGGACATTTGGCAATGTTTGGAGAACTTTTTGTTGTCACACGGGGAGGTGACACTGTCATCTAATGTATAGAGGACAGTATGCTGCTGCTAAATATTCAACAACACACAGATTTCCACAACAAAGCTATCCAGTCCAAAATGTCCATATGCTAATGTTTAGAAGCTGAGATCTGGAAGATTGTCTTTCTCCAGTGCCTGTACTTGCAATGCCAGCATAGGTCTGAAATATAGTATGCTTTCTATTATTCCTCCCAACAACCACTTCCACAAGACACCTGAGTGAGTAGCAGATGTTACTGGAAATTTAGGGTCATAAAGGGAATTGAATCACAGGCTGCGCCTCCTCCCATTCAGTTAACTCTAGATCTCTCTCTCCTCCAAACTCTTTCACCTATAGACTATAGCTTCTTTCTTGGTGTAAGCTCCTTTTATGCAGGATTCCTCACTTTCTCCATAGCCAGAGTCCCTTTCCCTGAGCTCCTTCCTGGAAATTTAATTCCTCTCACTTTTTAAAAATGGAGAGTAACTGCTTTCCATAAGTGTCAGGTTGTGTATATTAGTCAGGGTTTTCCAGGAAAAGAGAACCAATAAGATACATGTATCCAAGAAGGGGTGGATCTCTTGAGGCAGGAGTTTGAGACCAGCCTGGCGAACATGGTGAAATCCTGTCTCTACCAAAAATTTAAAAAATTAGCCAGGCATGGTGGTGCATGCTGATGGTCCCAGGTGCTCAGGAGGCTGAGGCACGAGAATCACTTGAACCTGAGAGGCAAGATTGCAGTGAGCCAAGATTGCGCCACCACACTCCAGCCTGGGTGACAAACAGAGAAAGACTTTCTCAAAACAAAAGCCTATTCCTTATTTTGATACATATATCTTAGGTAAGATATATGTAATGTATATATCTTACATTAAATTCACTATAAAAAATAAGGAATAGGCTTTTGTAATTATGGAGGCTAAGAAGTCTCAAAATCTGCAGTTGGCAAGCTGGAGACCCAGGAGAGAGTTAATGGTGTAAGTTCCAGTCTGAAGGAAGACCACTGATGATGTCTTCTTCCTTCAGAAGAAGTAAGCGCTAACTTAGGCAGAGAGAGAATTCTTTCTTACTCAGTCTTTTATTCTTTTCTGATCTTCAATGGATTGGATGAGGGCCACCCACATTGGTGAGGGCAATCTGCTTTAGTCAGTCTACAGATCCAAATGTTAATCTCATCCAGAGACACCCTCCCAGACACACCCACAATAGTGTGTAACCAAACATCTGGGCCCCCTGTAGTCCAGTCATGTTGACATATAAAATTAGCTATCATATTGTTCCATATCTCAAAATTCAATAATGTGCTTAGCTGAACAATGAACTTTCACATTAGCCTTCAGTAAGAAGAGATCCTGAAGATGACACTGTTTTTCTTCCTTTTTTCTGTCACTTCTGTCTTTGTGAGTAAAAAAGAGTGGTATCAAGATTTGTTTCCCTAATGTAGAACTATGCTAAAATCTTCAGGAGGCAGTGATTGCACAGTTGAGTTTTTCTTTAAATAAATGGTTTATTTTACTTATCTCCCAGTTATAAGTGAGTTTGGTTGGGTCACATCCTTTAATTTTAGGGTCCCATTCAATTATATTTTTTGATATGGAAATCAGGACTATTAGTTGTAACATACTAACTTTATTATAAATATTTGATGTCAATGTGTGTGTTTAAAGAGCTCTATACTCTCATGTTGTTGGGAACTGGGCAGTTGATATTTTATTCTATTACTTTATAATTATATAACTACATCATTTAATTCTAGTTACAAATATTTAACTAATATCTCATCTCCATATTTGCCTCCAACCCCAGCAACCAGAAGCCAGGGATGAAGAAAGATACAAAAAACTTTAAGTTTTTCCATTTAACCTCATATGCTGGGTAAAAATATGTATTATATAAATAAATAAATGACCAGGCATCCTAGAATGAGGCGACTCATTTGGAGGTGCTGTGCATTTGAACATAAAAACTGCAGCCTTGCAAACACATTCGCAGAGTACCTGAGGATAGGTTTGTAATTGAGAGTGGAATCTTCTCTAAAGACCATAGTATTCAGTTCCAGAATCTGAATCAGCAGGTGCCCCTCTTAATGTGTGACTCTGTCCAATAATTTTTTTTTCCATCTCAACTTTAGAGACTATTGAGACTCATTAGCAGCTGTGGTCTGGTAAGGTTTTATCTCTAGCTTGGCACGGCTGTAGAAACCTCATTGATCCTATCTTTTAGACTGTATGCAATTTTAGAATTCTTTGGGAATTCCAAGTAAAGCCTCAGGAAGAAGATCTTGGACTCTTTCCTGCCAAGAAGACATACCTGTGATTCTTTGTTATTCCATAATCAATGAAAAGAATGGAGACTGCATTTGTGCTCTGAGTGTGTGGAGCAGTTCTTATTGATTGAATAAATGAATAAATGAGACCAAGTTGGTAATAAGGTGTAAATCCTGAGCCACTAACAGATAATGCCGCATAATTTCTAGTGCTGTATATTACCACCTTAAATCATTCCTTTGTTCAAGCAGCAGTGTAACACAGATTACACAGAACCTTTGAAAATAGGCTAAAACAACTGCTAAGCTCAATGAGATTAAAAACATGGGGAGGTAGAAGGAAGACTAGATTGGGCTCAGGCCACCTGGCCTCTATACCTTGCAGGTAGCTTTGCCATGTGGCCATCATGCAATACTGGGCAAGTCACGTCAGTCTCAGATTCCCTCCTCTCTTCTCTGAAAACTGATGAGGGCAGACTAAATAATCTTTTCCTTTCAAGGTTTAAGATCTTTTTATCCCCTGAATGGGATGTTTTGTCAAAGAGCTTCTTCCATCTTGGCTTTAAGAGTAACTTTTTATAAGCTATGCTCTGACAAGTGAGAAATTGAAACGATCAGCAGTACTAAGACCAAAGTGGTTTATGAGCTTTAAAAAATAGTGTTGCTCAGGATCCTTTATTCACAGAGCAAAATCTAATGATGAACTCAGCATTTCCATTGTAAATCCAATAGTTCTTGGAGTTTGTAAGTTGACTCGAACTTGCTTAGAGTTGAATATTGGCAAGATATTTTCCAGCAGCTTTTACCAAAAAAGTGATATTCTACTGTTAGGGGATTTTTGGGGTGTCACTGTTCTAGCTGGAAACATCCGTGGCCAGTGGCGCCTTTGCTTGACTTTTGCCTGGGGCCACTTGACTAGCTCCACACACTCAGCCTGGCAGACTGCCCTGGGCTCACGCTACCTACCGGCCTGGATCCTATGCCTGCCAAGGGAGAGCCAGACCTAGACGTGGATCAGCGAGAAGTATGTGAGTGATTGAGTGTGGGCTCGGGCCACTGCACAGGCAGTGCTGGCTCAAGGTGCCAGCACAGGTGCCGACTCTCTGCAATGCTGCATCTAGACCAGGTGCGCTGCCAGCAGCTTCCTCAGCTGTCACCAGGGATGCAGTGGTGCCTGGAAGCTTGGACATGCCAGGAACCATAGGGTCACAAATAGGCAGTGACAGCCCTGGCTCGGGGAGCTCCCAAGTCTGGGAGTCCCCAAAGGGCCGCGGCTCTTCTCTCCCTCTCTTCAACCGCAAGGTAGTGTGCAAGGGGTGTGTTTCAGCCTTGTTTGTGTTACGGCTCTTTTAACCTCTCCATTTGGTGGGTCCCAAGTTCTTGTCCTGTGACCAGGAAGAATGAGGCACACAAACAATTGGAGAGTGAGCAAAACAAAGCGGAGCTTTACTGAGCAGTAAAGCAGTTCAGATACCTACTGTGGGCAGCTCCTTTCTGCAGCCAAGGTGTCCCAACGAGTGGTCATCCCTCAGCAGATAGGAGGAGGACCTGGAGTGGGTTGCTCATCTCCACAGGCCTCAGAGGGAGGAAGTCTGTGCTGATTGGTCCATGGGCAGCCATGGAGACCCAGGAAAAAGCACCATGAGTTCCACCTTTGGTCCACAGGACTGGCAGCCTGGCCCCCAGGCTTCAGGCTGAAGATGGGGCTTCACTGTGGACCTACCGCCTTCAGCCCAGGAACCTGACTGCCTCCCATAACCATGCATGGCACCTAGGCTGCCCGCACCAAGCGGCACCAGCAGGCCAGCACAGAGCTGCTCTCGGCCCCAACTCACTTTCTCTTCTGCGCTTGTCAGCACCAAAAGCCCAGAGGGCGCTGAGGCAGCAGGGGGCCAGTGTGTCAGTGCTGCCCTGAGTGTATGCAAACCCTGCCAAGCTGTAACAGCTTCAGGAATGGATGCCGAGAGTGGGGAGCGGCCAGGCAGTGGGAACAAACACCCCTTAGCCTGCAGAGGGGCAGTGTGGGGGGCCTTCCCAAGCCGCCAAGAATGCAGACTGTAGAGACATGGAATTCCTGCACCTGGGTGGTGGCTGCAGCGGCACCTGGGGAGGGCAGGGCTTCTACTTGCTCCATGGAGTAGGAGGCTCAGGCCCAAGGGCAGGGATCCTGCCTCCTCCTTGGAGTGGGAGGCCTAGGCGCGTCTCCCCACTGCAGCCTGCATGTTGACAGTGGCCACTCTAGATGGGTTGCTGCTGCTATCACTACCTTCAGATGAGAAACCACAAGGGAAAAACATGTAGAAAAACAACAGGGACTTTAAAACCAGTTACACATCTTCAGAAGTCATTCAGAGAATCTTTTCCTTCTGGTCTTGTCAAAGGCTAATACTAGAAGCCAAAGGAGGAAAACTGAGGGTCAGCTGTAAGGAAACAAAGGTATGCATGATTAGAAAAAAAATACATGAAGGAGAATAATATTGATGTGTTAATTATGAATTTGGGTTCTGGAGAGAAAATGTCCTTCTGGGTTTGTACCATAGTTCTCAAGTTGATAGTTATGTAATTGTCAAAGGAAAAAGCTAGGGTAGGGGTCTCTGGATTCAGTGTTAAGGTTTGCATTACCAAAAAACTACACAGGATTTAAAAAAAAAAAAAAAAAAAAAAAAGGTACTGTTATTATCTAACTAAATCCCAGTTCCTCCAAAGGAGAGTGTGAGGTTTATAGCAAAAATAAAAACACAGTTCAATTTTACAATCAGATTTTGGCCTAATAGGTAGAGCAGAGTGGGGAAGAAACACAGGCCATGGCAGAAATGGGCTCCCAGGACTCTTCAAAATTGGATTCCAGCCTAGGAGAGGACTGGCGTAACTGGACGAAGTTCTTTGCAGATTGAGAATCACAATGGGAACTTAAGGTTCTGTCAGGGTGGTCCCATTTTGATAAAGGCATAAAATTCCATTTACAGGATTTGGATGTTTATGATATGAACTTCAAAACCTCACACAGACAATAAATCTTTTTAAAAGAAACAGTGTTGACTTTCACTTACAGAATTATGACAGACATGATTACTCAAGAACACTTTAATAAAAAATTCCTCCATAAATAATGGATAAACTATAACAAACATTTTTTTAAATGTGCACAAAGCTCACAATAATGTAAAATTATGTACCCCAGGGGTTAAAAACAAAGCAAGACTGAAAAGCCAGATTGCTGGGCACACAGGAACTACAATTTCTTTGGGAATTAGTGGATGGGGTAACTAGTTTTTGATATCCAACCAGGGATGGGAGAGAAACCTTGAGCCTGTGCTTCACTAGGTGTTCGCACTGATATCCCTCATTTGGATTCCAAACCCACCAAGGCCTATATCCAAAGTAAAAATTGGACTAGTGGAAAAATCTACTCACCAGCATAGGTTAATAACAAGAAAGACTTTCCCACTGAGCTCTATAGACTATAGAAAAAAGAAATCCACTGAGAAATTATACTACAGGCCTACTCCTCATATAAGTCTGGGAACCAAATTCATTCGTATTACGCTTCAGAAGTCTCCACGTTAATAAATTAAGATTCAAAGTGTCCCTAAGCTACCAATGACTCCTGAGTTTTTTATATTAGAAATATTTGTTTCTATCAGATAGTCATATGTAAAGCCCTACAGAAAGACTTCCATTTATCTCATTACACAAGAGATTTCCACAAACTAAACACTGAGGAAAATAAACTCACAATCCGAAATTCAAAAACACAGAAACAACCAACCATGGGAGATTCAGCAGAGGTAGAATTAGCTTCCTGACCCCTGACTCCCAACTCTCACTAGCAAAATAATCTCAGTAAATAATTACTGACTAGAGATTATAAAATCATTGCATTTAAATAAGTAAAAATATAGAAATGCAAACAGAAAAGGAAACTTTCAAAAAAAAAAAAAGCCCCAAAACCAGTTAAATCTAGAAACAGAGTTGAATGTGATTCCTTTTGTTGCCATAAATATTTGATTAATAGTGTAACACAGACTCGTAAAACTCTTCCCTTGCCTCCTGCTTTTTTGATGCTCTCCTTCTTCCTAATGAGAATGCTGGGGGATGTGCCCAGCTATAAAAAACAAAAGAAAATAAGAAAACAAAGAAACAAAAACATTCCCAGCCTCGTAGGGAGATGTGGCCATGTGACTAAGTTTTAGCCGATGAGATAAAAGCAGAACTTATTGTCTAACTTTATAGGAACTGTGACCTTAAGAATAATATCCAAATGCCAAAATTCCTGACTTCATAAAACTCCAATATTAGCCCTAGAATGCATACTTCTGGATATCTTTTATGTAAGAGAAACAATAAACATGTCATTAGCCTACTGTTTTTTGGTTCTGTTTTATTTTTTGTTTTTTGAGTTCTTTTTTATAGGCAACTGCCTCTTCATTTGTCTGGGAGTTGGCAAAAGGACAAATTTGAGGTAGACTGTTATAAGAATACATTTCCCATTTCTATAGTGCACATTAAAATAATAATAATAAATAATCGAATACGGGGGGAATGGGTAATCAGAAAAGACTAATACTTCAAGTACTTTTTTAAAAATTCAAGAAAAAGAAAATAATAGGAAGGTAGAACAAATGAGACAAATATAAAACCAGTAGGATTAAGTTGATTTAAAAACAAATATGTCATTAATTATATTAAATAAAAATACGCTAATAAATCAAAAGGTAATAAAACTGGATTTAAAAACAGTGTTCAATCCTGCTTACAGGCACCCCACCTTAAATACTGAAACCTAGAAAGGTTGAAAGTAAAAAAAAAAAATGTATCATGCAAAAATTAAAACATAGCTATATTAATATCAACAAAGGAGGCTTTAAAGCAAGTGTTACTGTTGGAGAAAAACATAAATATTTCATAATGATAAGAGGTCACTTGACTCAGAAGACAGAATAATACCAAATTTTAGCACCTAAATTTGTATGTATCCAATGACACAGCCTTAAAACACATGAAAAAACTGATTTAACAAAATAAATAGACAAATACACCATCACGGTTGGCAATTTTCATCTCTCATTAACTAATAGGAAAAAGACACTCTTAAGGATTTGAAAGATCTGAATGCCAAGGTTTACAAATGAGCCATTGGCGTATATAGAGTAATCAAATGTCAGAGGTGACCTCCCATCACTCTTTACATCTTCTATTGGTCAGAAGCAAGTTGCAGGTTTCACATGTACCCAAGAAGAGGGGATTAGACGATATGACTCACTGGGGATCACCTTGGGTGTCTCTCCCACTGCCATTCTTACACATTTGATAGCTGTTTATATAGATTGTCTATTATGTATTAGATACTGAGCTACAGTTAGGACTACTGCGATAAGTAAGCTGTAGTTATCTGCTGTCAAGCAGCTTTTTGTCTAGTGGGAGGCAGACTCGTAAACAGTTAATAAGCAATATGTATGGGCAATGAGAAAGGTATGAACAAGAAATACGAAGTAGAGGCACCTACCCCATCCTTGGGGTTGGTGGCAGTAGTCAGGGAGACTGCGTGGGTAAAGTCAAGCCTTAGCTGATTCAGGAAGAATAATTTCTAATTATGCAGGTGGTGACAGTGGGGAAACATCCCAAGTAAAAGACACAACTTCAGTGAGCCCCCTGTGTGTGCATTGTTGCTGAAAGACAAGAATAAAGTGCTTCTTAAAATCAGTGACTTAAGAGAAAGGAGAATTGGAGGGGCTTATACACCTCTTTCAAAGGGTTCTTCACCTTGTGTTGTCAGTTGTCATCCTTCTCTGACTTTTTTATCTTTCTAGTCGGGCCATCAGATCCCTGAGGATGGAGAATGTGACTTACGCATTATATAGCACCCTTTACCACCTCTCTCACCCTTTATAACAGTGACTGCTCTAGGACCTCACCCTGTGTCCAGCATATGTTTGTGGACTGAATCAATGAACCAGCAAAATCACTCTTTCCTGGGAGTGGATGTTTATGGACTGGGACTCCTGGCCAATTTCCAACCTAGGGGCCACCTGCCACCCCACCCAGCCGCCACGCGTGCTGCTGTGTGGCCTTTCAGAGTTTCTGCACCCACCCCACCTCAGCTGTGTCTGCGTCACTGGGCAGATGAAGGGATCCCCGTGTACCATGTGTACATGGCCTTGTTTGTGATTAGCGGGGCCCCGAGGGAAAATAGACTAACCATCCAACTCTGTTCTTCAAATTTCATGTTGTGTTTTGTAGGAGGGCGGAGTGTGTGGTGAAGGGGAAGCGTTTGGGTGGGAGAGTCCTGTTTGCAGAAGGATGACTCGCCTGCATACTGCTGTGCTCCCAGCATTGTTCCCCAGGGGGCAAGGGAGGGGGCCTGGGCTGTTCTTTTCAGTGCAGCCAGGTCACTGAGCAATTGGGGGAACACCCCCTGTCTCTGCCAAGTGGCAGTGCTTAGGCTAGGCCTGGCTGGGAAAGCCTGCTGAGTCACTTGGGACTGAAGTGGGCTGCAGGGGGAGGGTTCACAACCCCCAAGCCTGAAGCAAAACAAACAAATCTCCTGTCTGCAAACCTTGAACCACAAAACTGTACTTATGAGCAGAAGTGTTTTTGTCCTCACACTCTGATGTAGCTTCATCTGTGAGTAACAGGAGGTAATGCCCATGCCACCCTGAGATCCAGGTCAGGAGGGCAGCCAGATTTAGCAGGTCCGGAGCAGATCTGGGGGGAAACAAAGCCAGCTATCCTGTTCCAAGATAGTTCTTAGCTCTCTGCACTCCTGCCCATTTTGAATTACACTTGCCTCCTCCCCTCACCCCCTACCTCCCACCAATAATCCCTTAGATCTCAGTTCTAGGATGTGTCTGTAATGTTTAAAATTCTATTTTTAAAAAGCTTTCTGTTATTTAATTTTGCTAAAAGAAAAACCAGAGCAGATAGATTCAAACTAAAATAATAAAACAGGCTTCATTAAAAAGTTTTCCCTGCAGGTAACAAGGGTGTAAATGGAGCAATATAAGCTGCCTGGGGTTAAGCTTCAAGTTGAAGAAAAAAAGTTTGAAAGGAGCATAGCAGCAGGTATCAGGAGGTAGCAGCACCTCTCTGCCCCTGCACCCTATAATGCCCTCATCTGAGATAGGAGGGGCTATGCCAGGACATCTCTAAGTTTTTTACTTACCAGTCTACAAGTGTAAGCAGCTCATGATCGCTGAAATGGTTTGCAATCGCCTCTCCCAGATTTTTTAGCATGCAGTCAGTGGAGCAAATTTGGCCAGCCTTCACTCCAATCCCAAAAGAGAAAGCTCTTAGTTAAGGAGTTGGAGTACTGAATGCATTTGGAAAGGCAGAAGAGCTGCAGGGAGTAGGTGTCTGAAGTCTTGGAACAGGCAGTGAACAGCAAGAGTGAGGCTCACATATCTGGAATCTGTTTCATGGTTTGCCTCTTTAATTCTGAGGAGTTATCCCTCCCTAGATTTGATTTAATGATGTTGTGAGAGGATCAGTTAACACCGAATGTCCGTGTTGCAGATGACTGTGCTGAGGCCGTAGACTGATTGTGCCACGTTTTACTCCTAGCAGGGCACACTACTTCCAAAGAACAAATAGATGTCGACTTTGTTACAGTATGGAGGGGAGAGAAGAGATTGAAGCAGGTGCAGGGAGAATTGGCTGCTGAGCTGCTTACACCCTGGCCCTTAGGGACTGATGGTAGAATGGGATTTGCTGTCTTACCCTTAACACTGTCTCAGAGTATCAGACAATTCAGCAACAGGTTCATCCAGAGTTGCCTTGTAATACAAAGTTACATGCTAGAATCCTGAGACTCACAGGACATAGTTCTTAACCTCCAGACATTTTTAAATTGTGTTTAAGAAATGAGTCCTTTGCACATGGAAATCTACCACATCAAAATACATGGTTGCTTTGTAGCTAAGATCATAAGTTCCAAATCACACAGACTTGAGTTCAAGTTTCAGCTCTGGTACATTTTACTTCTTGTATGCCTACAGAGCTGGTGGGTGTGATTATATAAGACATTCACTGCCCAAGAGTGTCAGGAAGTGTGTGAGATCTAAATTCCAGCAGTCTCCTATTTAAACTAGTAGTACCCTGGCATCAGAATTGCTTCTACTCGGAAGAAAAAAATAGATTTATTTTTCTTATTACCACAGAGCTATCATTCACTTCCTAAACCATAAGTTTTTGGGCTGCATCCACCTGGAGATATAATCTGTTCAGGCTGCTATAACAAAATACTGTATATTCAAATGATGGAGCCTTGGGGGATGAAAAAAAAGTGCCTTAGACTGGTTAGCTTATAAACAGAAATTTATTTCTCATAATTTTGGAGGCTGGGAACTCTAAGATCCCAGGGCCAGTGAATTCAGTGATTGGTGAAGGCCAGTTTTGTGGATCATATATGGCACCGTCTTGCTGTGTCCTCACCTTGGGGAGGGACTAGCTAGCTCTCTGGGGTCTCTTTTATAAGATCACTAATTTCATTCATGAGAGCTCTGACCTCATAACCTAATCACCTCTTGAAGATCCTTTATCCTATAGTTATTACATTGATGATTAGGTTTCAACATATAAATGATGGGGGGTACAACATTCAGACCACAGCATTTCTTCCCTGGCCCCCCCAAATTCATGTCCTCCTTACACGCAAAATGCATTAATTCCATCCCAATAGCTTCAAAAGTTTTCACTCATTCTGGCACCAACTTTAAATTCGAAGTCCCAAATTTTATCTAAATCAGATATGGGTAAGACTCCAAGTACAATTGATCCTGAGGCAAATTGCTCTCCAGTTGTAAAACTGTGAAATCAAAGTTGTGTGCTTCCAAAATATAATGGGAGAGGCATGGGATAGACAGTCCCATGCCAAAAGGGAGAAATAGGAAAGAAGAAAGGAGTAACAGGTCCCAAGTAAATTTGAAGCCCAATGAGAAACACATTAAATCTCAAACCTTTAGAATAATCTTTGACATGATGTCCTGCCTTTCAGACACACTGGGGTAAGACCTGGGCCCCAGAGTCTCTGGGTGACGCCACCACCTTGGCTTTGCTGGGCTCAGCTCATACCATAGCTCTCACTGATTGGAGCCCAGTGCCTGTGGCTGTCCTAGGTTAGAATTGCATAGTGGTGGCTTTGCTAGTCTGAGGTGGTGGGGGCAGCTTCACCCTCACGGCTCCACTAGGCAGGAAGCCCTCTGCCTGGGGTTACATCCCAAGGCCATGGGTGGCTCGACCCTTTGAAATCTGTGTAGAGGTAGCTACACCCCTATGGCTTGTGCATTCTGTGAACTGGCAGAGATGGCACCATTCAAACACTGCCAAAGTTTACTGTGGTCACTGCAACTCATGCCACACAAGGACCCACTGGAGCCACACCTGGTGAAACCTCGGGCAGCCAAAGAGCACTTCTCTGGAGTGTGGGGAGGAGAGCTTAGAAATTGCTCTGCCCTCAAGGCTCTTGCACCCTGGGTCTGGGTTGGGAAAGGCAGCCCTAATCATCTCTGAAAACCTTTGGGCTCATTCTTCCACTGTGTTGGAGAATACAGCCTGGCTTCTGTTTAGATGGCAGATCCAAATTTATCTTTTTACTTAAAGGTCAGTTGGCTACACCCTTGTTCTCCCCTAAACAGGCTTTGTCATTGTTTTTCCAATATGGATGGGCTAATAATCCACATTTTTAAGTTCTGCTTTTCTTTTGATTAAAATTTCATCTTTACATTGTTTCTTCCTGGATTTTACGATAAGGATTCAAGTGAAGAGAATAAGCAAGAGAAGAGAATAAGCATTCTCTTCTCTAATGGGAGAAGAGAATGCCACCCCCCCTCAACACTTTGCTTAGGAATTTCTTTAGCTAAGAATTCTATCTTATCACCTATAGGTTCTGCCTTTCACAAAACATTAGGACATGGACACAGGCCAGCCAAGTTTTTTGCCACTTTATAACAAGGATCACCTTTCCTCCGGTTTTCAGTAACATGTTTTTCTGTCTGAGACCATGTCAGAATGGTTTATATTGTCCATATTACTACCAATATTCTGTTCATGACTTTTAGATATTTTCTAAGATTGAGGCTTTCTCTACAGCCCTCCTCCTCCCCCAGGCCCTTACCAAAATTGCCATTACTAGTCCAGTCATGGCAGTGTAAGCATTTTCTAACCTACATCTCAAAAGCCTTCTAGCGGCCAGGCTCAGTGGTTCATGCTTGTAATCCCAGCACTTTGGGAGGCTGAGACAAGTGAATCATTTGATGTCAGGAGTTAGACACCAGCCTGGCCAACATGGTGAAACCTGTCTCCACTAAAAATACAAAAATTAGCTGGGTGGTAGTGGCACGTGTCTGTAATCTCTGGAGGCTGAGACGAGAATAGCTTGAAGCTGGGAGGCAGAGGTTGCAGTGTGCTGAGATCACGCCACTGCACTCCAGCCTGGGCGACAGAGCGAGACTCAGTCTCAAATCAAACAAACAAACAAAAAGCAAAAGAAAAACAATAAAAAAAGGCTTCTATCCTTTACTTGTTATCCAGTTCTAAAGCTGCTTCCACAGTTTAGGTATCTGTTACAGCAGCACCCCTACTTTAAAGAAGAAATTCCTGTGTTAATGACGGTTCTCTAGAGAAAGAGAAACAACAGGATACACGTAGATATATTCAGATGCTCCTCCAGTTACAATGGTGTTACTTTTTACTTTTTTTCTTTTTGAGATTTTTTTTTTTTTTTGAGACAGGTATGAGCCACCACACCCATCTGGGGTTACATTTTCATAAACATATTGTAAATCGGAAACATTGTAAGTCAAAAATTCAGAGCATCATAGCTTAGCCTAGCCTATCTTAAGCATTCTTAGGATACTTATATTAGCCTACAGTTGAACAAAATCATCTGGCAACACAGTACACTGTAAAGTATTTGTTGTTTACTCTCATAATAGCATGGGTGACTAGGAGCTATGGCGCTCGGCCACTGCCCAGCATCGTGAGAGAGTATCATACGACATATTGCTAGCCTGAAAAAGATCAAAATTTAAAATTCAAAGCATGGTTTCTACTGAATGTGTATTGTCTTTGCACCACCATAAAGTAAATAAAAAAAAAAATCATAAGTTGAGCCATCATAAATTGGGGGTTATCTGTATATAAAGGAGGAGATTTATTATGGGAATTAGCTCAGGTAATTATGAAGACCAGGAAGCCCCATAATATATCATCTATAAACTGGAAACCAGTGGTATAATTCAGCCTGAGTATGAAGGCTTAAGGACTAGGAGAGCTGATGGTATAACTCCTAGATTGAGGATGAGGACCTTAAAGCTGGCGTGTAGTTTGAGGAGTGCTGGTGTAAGTCTCAGAGTCTAAAAGCCAAAAGCTTCAATGTACAAGCGCATGGAAAGATGGATGTCCTGTCTCAAGGAGAGAGAGATAATTTGCTCTTCCTCCATCTTTTTATTCTATCTAGGTCATCAGTGGATTGGATAATACCCATGCACATTAGTGAGAGAAGATCTTCTTTCTTTACTGATTCAAATGCTAATCTATTCTGGAAGCCCTCACAGACACATTCAGAAATCATGTTTTACCAGCAACCTGGGCATCTCTTAACCCAGTCAAGTTGCTACATAAAATTAACCATCACAGACCTCTTTTTCTAATTTTTACAAAGGTATCATGTGTAGTGTATGGGTCAGTGGTCCCCTTGTAATCTTGGACACTTGCTTATCTTTTGTGGTCCTCAGTTTCCTCATCTGAGAAATAGGGAGAATAAAACATACTTTATAGTAAGATGTATAAAAAAGCAGTCCAGTAAGTGCTTAGTACTGAATAATGAAAGTTTGATAAATAGTGCCTTTATTATCAACCCTGTAATACTAGCCTCAATGATTTACTCTGATTAAAGACTCAGAATAATGTAATTAAATGAGTTTTGTAAAAATCATGCAACAAATGGCCTGTACTCAATGAATATTAGTAGAAATTTTTTAGTTCTCTTTTCCTCCCTAGAGTTTGATAATGTTATGATAAGTAGCAGAAAGTATGGGTGAGATGCAGGGTGAAGAGAGGGCTAGATCCTTTAAGGGCTCAAGAAACTTCATATAGAGGCAGAATTTTTGTTGAGTATTCTGTGTATAAAGATGCTTGGCAAATAAGGCAACAGGAGATTAAAGTTATTTTTTTTTTTCTCACCACGTCTTAACCCATTATCTAAATATCTGCAAAAACCCTGAAGACAGAGGATAATGTTGGACAACTGAGGAGGTTCTTTTGAACTGGCAGTGGGTTGTACATTCTTTACCATAGATCTAGCTGGCCATGTGGCATCTCTTAACCCAGTCAAGTTGATACATAAAGTCAAGTTCCATTCCTGAGTTACTAAAGGCTTGGTAACTATTCCTTAAGGAATGTATTTGACTTCTAGCTGCACTGATTAGAGAATATTACTTCCACAATTATGCTGATGACATTTCAGCTAGTGAAAAGAGCCAAGGGCAGTAATAAATGGATCTGTCAGTATCAACTGACATCCCATCACACCCATTCTGTAAAGACTGGCTGCTGCTAATTGCTGTGAAAAAAGCCAGGGACATCTTGTCTCCATCCCACATTCAAAGGCCCACTTAGTCTAAGATGATAGAAAGCAAAAGGATGCTGGTTGTTTTTTTTTTTTTTTTTCATCTGTTTAAAAGGTAGCAGAAGTCTTGTAACTTCTCAAATTATCAACAGCAAATATGAAAGTTCTCATTTCTCTTTTTCATTGTTCTGCCTTGTGGACTGGATCTTGAATCAAGGTCTGATTCTGCCTGTAGCTGTGTATGCAAGCATGGGCAAGTCACATCATCCCTCCAAATTATTTTCCTTCATTATTTAAATGATAGAACGTCCATCCTTTTTAAAGTAGATCTTTTCACTTTGTAATTTTTTTATAACACCACCATTTTAATTTTCTTTCAAGATTTATCAAAAGTTATAAATACTTTATATGTTTATTATTACTTTTTATTTTATTTATTTCAATATATTTTGTGGTACAACTGATTTTTGGTTACATGGATAAATTATTACATATAGTAGTAAATTCTGAGATTTTAGTGCACCTGTCACCTGAGTAGTGTACATCTTACCCAATGTGTATTTTTTATCCCACACCCCTTTCCCACCCTCCCCCTCCTGAGTTTGCAAAGTCCGTTGTATCACTCTGTATGCCTTTGCCTACTCATAGCTTAGCTCCAACCTATAAGTGAGAACATACAGCATTTGGTTTTCCATTTGTGAGTTACTTCACTTAGAATAACGGCCTCCAGCTCCAATCAAATTGCTTCAAAAAACATTATTTTGTTCCTTTTAATGGCTAAGTAGTATTTCGATATGTATATATGCCACATTTTCTTTATCCATTCATTAGTTAGTTGGCACTTAGGTTGATTTCATATCTTTGCAATTGTGAATTGTGATACAATAAACATAGGTGTGGATGTGTCTTTTTCATATTATGACTTCTTTTCCTTTGGGTAGATACCTAGTAGTGGAATTGATGGATTGAATGATAGATCTACTTTTAGTTCTTTAAGGAATCCATACTGTTTTCCGAAGAGGTTATACTAATTTACATTCCCACCAGCTGTGTGTAACCATTCCCTTTTCACCACATCCACACATACGTCTATTATTTCTTTGACTTTTTATTAATGATCATTCTTGCAGGAGTAAGGTAGTATCTCACTGTGGTTTTAATTTGCATTTATCTGATGATTAGTGATGTTGAACTTTTGTAAATGTTTGTGAACGATTTGTGTATCTTTTTTTGATAAATGTCTATTTATGTCATTTTTTCGATGGGGTTGTTTTTTTCTTGCTGGTTTTAGTTCCTTATAGATACTAGATAATAGTCCTTTGTTAGATGCATAGCTTTGTAAGTATTTCGTTCCATTCTATGGGTTGTCTCTTTACTCTGATGATTATCTCTTTTGCTCTGCGTAAGCTTTTTAGTTTAATTAAGTCCCATTCATTTATTTTTGTTTTTGTTGCATTTCCTTTTGGTTTTAGTCATGAATTTTTTGCCTGGGCCAATGTCCAGAAGAGTTTTGCCAAGGTTATTTTCTACAATTTTTATGTATTCAGGTTTTAGATTTATCTTTGATCCATCTTGAGTTGATTTTTTTTTTTAATAAAGTGAGTGATAGGGATCCAGTTTTATTCTACATGTGGCTATTCAGTTTTCCCAGCACCATTTATAAAATAGGGTGTCCTTTCCCCAATTTACTGAAAACTCTGTCTTACTGGTCTAGTGAAGACTATGTCTATCTTGTACATTGATATATCCTAAGCATACAAAATGCACCCTTAGTAAGTAGGAGGTGCAATAATAATTGATTAGCAAATGAACAAATTATATTTATTGAGTATGTGGAAGTTTTTTTTAAAGAATAAGCTATTACACAAGTTTGAGACATTATTAAAATCTTTGTCATTGAGTATTTGTTTTCATTCTTGTTTTTTGTTCTGCCAGTTCACTTTTGGGTTAAAGATAAAACCAGGAGGAAAAGTACTCGGAGTCATTCATGTCACAATCACCATAGATTGAGAATCTCTGACCAGTTTTACTCCAAAGCTATTTTGTGTGCTTTAAGGGGTTTTTACTCCTGCCTTTAGGACCCTTTCTGTGCAGGCAGGCACAGAGCCCTAATTCTGCTCTGAAACATTAGCTTATTTTGTTAAGGTTTTATATTTCAAATGTAAATAACGTAATAATATAAACTCATTCCTATACTACCAGGCATTAACAGTTTTCATTAGAATAAGAAGCACTGCCATTCAGTAGAACCAGGAGCAGGGATCTGATATAAAGGAGTCCCACAGATGTATATATAGACACATTTCCTTATGAAGGACAATAAGTGCAGCATTAGGTCATGTAATGCCGTTTACAGAAAACTATCACTTTAAGGAAAACAGTCTGCAGGGATGTATCACTCAACCTTTATCAATATTACACTACTCTGTAAAGCTACGAGAAGGACAGACATACCACAGAGATATTTCAAGTTCAGTTCTAGGCCAATGCAATAAGGCAAATATCACAATAAAGCTAATTACATGAATTTTTTGGTGTCCCAGTGCATAAAAAAGTTGTGTTTACACTATAGTCTCTTAAGTGTTTGACAGCATTGTGTCTAAGAAACAAATGTATGTACCTTAATTTAAAAATACTTTTTTTGCTAAAAAACGGTGACAGTCAACTGAGCCTTTGACGAGTTGCAATCCTTTTGTTGGTGGAGACACTTCCCTCGATGTTGATGGCTGCTGACTCATCAGGGTGGTGGTTGCTGAAGACTGGTGGCTGTAGCAATTTCTTCAAATAAACACTGAAGTCTGCCTTATCAATGAACTCTTCCTTTAACAGAAAATTTTTCTGTAGCATTTGATGTCGTTTGGTAGCATATTTTCCAGAGTAGAGTTTCTTTTAAAATTAGAGTGAATCCTCTCAAACTCCACCACTGCTTTATTAACTAAGTTTATGGAATATTTTAAATCTTTCATTGTCATTTCAATAATGTTCACAGCATCTTTACCAGGAGTATCTTTCATCTCAAGAAACCAATTTCTTTACTCATCAACATGAAGCAATTCTTCATATGTTAAAGTTTTATAGTGAGATTGCAGCAGTTCAGTAACAACTCAGGCTCCACTTCTAATTCTAGTTTGCTTGCTATTACGGTCACATCTGTCTGAAACTCTGAACCCCTTAAAGTCATCCAGGAGGGTTGGAATCAACTTCTTCCAAACTCATGTGAATGTTAACACTTTCACTTTCTCCTATAAATCACTAATGTTCTTAATGGCGCCTAGAATGGTGAATCATTTCCAGAAGGTATTCGATTTACTTTGCCTAGATCCATTAGAGGAATCACTGTCTATGACAGTTATAGCATTATGAAATGTATTTGTTAAATATTAAAACTTGAAAGTTGAAATTACTCTTTGATCCATGCATTGCAGAATGGATCATTGTATTAGCATGCAAAGAAACAACATTAATCTCCCTGTACATCTCCACCTGAATTCTTAGGTGACCAGGTACATTGTCAATGAGCACTAATATTTTGAAAGGAATCTTCTTTTCTGAGCAGTAGATCTCAACAGTGGACTCAAAGTGTTCAATAAACCATGCTGTAAACAGATGTGCTATACTTTGTCATTCTGTCTATAGAGCACAGGCAGAGTAGATTTAGTAAAATTCTTAAGGGCCCTAGGATTATCAGAATAGTACAGTAAGTGAGCATTGGCTTCAACTTAAAGTCATCAGTTGCATAGACCTCAGCAAGAGAGTCAGCTTGTCTTTTGAAGCTTTGAAACCAAGCATTGACTTCTCTCTAGCTATGAAAGTCCTTGATGGCATCTTTTAAGCTCACATTAGAAAACTGGGTTGTTCAGTGCAGCCACCTTCATTGGTAATCATAGATCTTTTCGATGACTTGCTGAAGCTTCTATATCACCACTGGTTGCTTAACTTACACTTGTTTATTATGGAGACAGTTTCTTTCCTAAAATTTCATAAACCAACATCTGCTAGCGTCCAACTTCTCTTCTGCAGCTTCTTTGCCTCTCTCAACCTTCACAGAATTGAAGAGAATTAGGACTTTGCCCTGATTATGTTTTGGCTTAAGGAAATGTTGTGGCTGGTTTGATCTTCTGTCAGAGCACTCAACCTTTCTCCATATCATCAATAAGTCTATTTCACTTTCTTATCATTGTGTGCTTGCTGGAGTAGAATTATTAATTTTCTTCAAGAGCTTTTCCTTTGCATTCACAGCTTGGTTAACTGTTTGGTGCAAGAGGCCTATGTTTCAGCTTTAGACATACCTTCCTCATTAAGCTTAATTATTTCTACCTTTGGGTTTAAAGTGAGAGATATGCAATTTTTTTTTCATTTGAAAACTTAGAAGTCATTGTAGTCTTCTTAATTGGGCTAATTTTAACGTTGTTGTACCTCAGGGAATAAGGAGACACAAGAAGAGAGAGAGGGGGACAGGAAAACAGTTGGTCAGTTGAGCAGTCAGAACATACACAACATCTATCGATGTAACTCACTATCTTCTATGGCATAGTTTGTGCCACCTCAAAACAATTATAATAGTAGAATCAAAGGTCACTGAATACAGATTTCGATAACAGATATAATAATGAAAAAGTTTGAATTAGTGCGAGAATTACCAAAATGTGACACAAAGACACTAAATGAGCACATACTGTTAAAAAGAAATGGTGGCCATAGACCTGCTTGACGCAGGGTTATCACAGACCTTCAGTTTGCAAAACACACAGTATCTGTGAAGCACAATAAAGCTAAGCACAATAAAATACATTTTTAAAAAACAGCTACATAACTAAAAAGCTTTTTCAAGTTTTGATTTCTACCCCCAACTCAAGAGATAGTCTGCTCCCAAATTCATCCTTCTGGTTCTTGAAAAGCAGAAATTATTTGCAACTGTAAATTCACAGTATTTTCATTTTCAAGATTAACAATAACAAGAAAAATCTGGGAATCTCATCCTCAGCCACAATATCTAATATTATATAAATCTGATCTATTCACAATCCATCAAATGTTTCAAGGAACAAGAATCTACAAGGTTTCAGTGTATTACATCTGTATTATGCGTTCAACATTATGATACGTGTTTGCAGGTGTGTGTGTGTGTGTGTGTGTGTATGTATGTATTTCTTAATCCTTCTTCTTAAGGTTATACTTGAAGATTAACTCAGATAATACCATGTAAACTGCTGTTATGTAAACAACTAGCTGTTTACTAAAATCCACGCTCTCCTTAAGTAATAGAACCATAGCTGTGTTCTTCCTCTCCTGCTAAAGAAAAATGTTTTGATTTTGGACTTACTGTTTTTCTCTGCTTCCTGATGAAGGGCATGATGTTGGTGACAGCAAACATGGAGGCTTTGTCCCAAACATGGTATCACAGTTATCATCGTTGGTCCTTAAATGACCTCAAGGAGGGGAGTGTTAGATTCTTGCATGAATAAGAAATAACTTATTGTGCTTGAATCCTTGCATTTTAGGGACCCTTTCCAAACAGCAGCTGACATCCTAACTAATATAAACATTAAGGAAAATTCCTTGAACATAGAAACAGCTAGCTATTAATACCATTTCTATTGCTAGAAGTCATTATCCTTAAAACAGCTCTGTTTTTTTTTTTTTTTTGATGAGAATTATGGTAGATGATATAGTGAGTACAGGAAAACTTTGTGCTATATAAGCCAAAAATCAGTTTCTAATGAATGAAACAAGGAGGCTCAGTGGAGGAGATGAACATTCTCCTAGTTGTTACTTCAATTATTAATTTGAAATCTGGCTTATTTTTGGCAATTTCATTTTTCTTCTTGTTCTGCAAATTTATGATAAGGGGAAGCTGAAAATAGAAAATGCCATTACAAGTAGAGGGGTTCTGAATAAAACATATATCAGAAGGGAAGCTGGTCCAGCACGTAACTCTCCCCACAGATGAAGGATTCCATAAATCTAAATTCTAAGGAAATGGGAGAAAAAACATTAGCTTGCACTTGTCACTTCTTATGGCAAGTATTGATTCTTTGGAAAGCATGCTATTTCTGAGGGGACCGTGCCAGAAAAAGTCATGAACAGTTCTGATTGTGTTGTGTATGCCTTGGGGCCAGGATATGGGAAAAGGGTTCTGTGCTCCATTTAAATATGGGTTCTTCTGTCCATATATTAATGAGGCACTTTCTCATATCCCACCAGCTTTCCTCATTATTCCATCCAAAATAGTCTAAGCTAAAACTGCTTAGACTAAGAAAAAGGAGATAAGTAAGCAATTTGGAAAGCCTCCATAATGAAGAATTTGGGCATAGCTTTGGGGAGCAAGGCTCTTTTTTTCTGTTTTTTCTCTTGTTGACAGTGACACTACCTTGTATGGTTCCAACAAGCCCTATATGTACAGGAAAACCTGCAACTCATTTCTGCTGGAATATGTTTCCAATTTAGGATTTGAGTTTCCAGATTGACTTGAGAACATCTAAAGGACTCAATGTCACTGTGACATAATGTTCCTCCAAGGCCAGTTGGCCGTCAGCAGAGAAATGGGCAGTGATTACCTAGCTGTCGGTGGTCAAAGGTGCTGATGTGGCTGCGGAAACCATTGTGGGAAAATGGAGAAGAAAAGAGGGAAAACCAGGGTGTCGTGGGAGAAGGGAGATGGCACAAGGGAGCTGAAGGGTTAGAAGACAAAATATGAAGAGGCACTAGATAGAAAAAGATGCAAATATTACAGATAATTTAGAATGTGTTTGAAAAACAACTTTCAATAGAAAAATGTTTTAAGAAATACATTTTCAAAGCAAAGCGGTAGGAACCAGAACAAAAGGAAAGAGTTATCTATATTTGAAGAAATAAGATTCACTAAATTTCTAGGGGCTAATCATGATGTAATTATTTCAAAATATCATGCTAATAATAGCAATTACAATAAAAGAGCAATCACAACAATTGCTACCTCTGTCTGTGAAGACCTGTTTATATGCCAGTCATGTGGCTAGCATTTAAAGTAAATTATCTCATTTAAGCATTTATGGGATTATTAATAGTCCTGTTTTACAGGAGAAAACAAAAATCAACAGGAAATATAGGTCTCCTCTCTTTTCCCTGTATTCTTTCTTCCCTAAAACAATGGTTTGATTGAGATGTAGTTAACTGCATTTGAAAGGGAAAAGGGTATCGTAAAAGTGTATCCCAAGTCACGTGCAGATGGGAGGAGGGAACCATCCTATTATAATTGTTTGGCCAATGATGAAGATGTTGTTAATGAGAGTTGTTTAATTTATTAATGTATATATATTAATTCTGTCTCCCCCCTTCCATACCACCCCTGGAGCTACTTCATTTCTCTCCACTGGACGTTCTGTGACCCTTAAAGTCTAGCTTCCCTTAAAGTAGCCATTCCTGATACCTTCAAGGAAATGCTCCAATTGATTCTGCATGACTTGTTGTATCTTAGGGATGCTTGTACTCCAAATTTCACACCTTACTTAACTGAGAACCATGAGAGAAAGATTTCTCTTGGAGTACATTTCTGTTAATGAAAGAAAGGTTTGGAGCATAGGCAGCCCCTTTCCAGCATTTGGCTTGAGAGCTATCTATCTGGGAGAAAAGGAAGTATCAATTGCTCAGCAGAATTTCCTGTTCACAATTTTGAGTATTCTGGGCCATGAAATTTTTCTCACTATATAGATACATTTGCCATTAAAAATGGTGTTAAAGAGGCCACTCTGAAAATTTAGAAAGTTAAAAACTTTATTATAGGTACCATTATGGTTTTCTTTTAAGTCCCCTTTTCTCCTTTATCCCTTACCCCAATCCTAGTCATTTCATTGTGATTTAAGGTTATTTATGAATAAGTTTGTGTTTAAATGGAAAATTAGGTGAACAGGTAAGAAAATTTGAATTGAAGATCAAGTAGATATAGAATTACATATTCAATAGTACTTCTTAGTAGCTTTGTGAC
This sequence comes from Sapajus apella, assembly GCF_009761245.1. Lineage (NCBI taxonomy): Eukaryota > Metazoa > Chordata > Mammalia > Primates > Cebidae > Sapajus > Sapajus apella. The sequence goes on from NW_022436943.1 coordinate 45,220,328, forward strand.
TTCAGGCTTAACATCTGTTTCTTACAATAAACTCTAAAATGTGGAGAAGAATGCCTATCTTTTATAGTCTTCATGGAAATTTTATGAGATAGGCTGTGAGCAGGCTGAGCTTTTGTGCAAATAGTGACCTGTCAATTAATAGTAGTTTACATATTTGAACTCTAAAAAAGCCTTTTAAAGTCAAAGAATATAGTTATTATAATGGACCACTATTCTGTGGAAAATGCATTTGCGGAATTTCTCAACCAGAACAAACTCTTGCTCTTTCTGTGCTCACAGTACTTTCCTCAAGTCAGTAGCATAGCACTTACCATACTATATTAACTAGTTGTTAACATGTGTGGCTTCTACTAGATTATCCATTTCTTGAAAGTTGGGACTATCTCTTTTTAATTTTTGTGTTATTCTCTATTTTGTATTCTAATATTATTTAGTATTATTTTCTATTATTCTGTATTATTAGATGCTTAATACTTATTGGCTGTGCATCAATTTGCTTAGTGCTACAAACTCTTATCCCTTGTGGAAGCCAATCTTTATCCAGGTCCATGACTAAGTTTGCTTTTTAAGACTTGTAATGAATACATTCTTCTAAAATATTAGAGTCTTCCCCTTTCTTTGTGGAGTATCTTTCTAATGAAAAATGACCTAATCTCTCAGCACAGGATTCCAACACCTGTGTGTGAGATGCAGCTGCCAGAACAGTACTGTCAACCATCTGCAACTTACTACATTTTGAGTTTTAACAGAAAAATGTCTTTTGTCAAAGGAATTTATTAGAATAAGAAAATGAGTCACAAACAAAGTAAATGTTTTCTCACTGTTGCCCAAAACTTTTAGTTCAGTTTTGGATTTTCTTTATCATTTGGCAACAGAATGGTAGGAAATTAACGAGCTCAACCTCCAAACGAGATAAAATTGGTTGAGTCAGTTTTCAGCTTGTTCCAGTTGGGATAATTACTGTGTGGAGTGATAATTACCACCTAATTCCATATTTTACTGTCTTGGATTTTAGCTGCGGTTAATTCTATTTTCTGCATCTCATATCTGCTTATAAAATCATCCTCGAAAAAAATCCTGACAATGGACCAATGAGTTCATTTTATACACCTTCCTTACTTAGCTTTATAAATTTTAACATTTATATCTATCAAGCTTTGATTGTTATAACTTTAAAAGAAATTTTTAAATGAAAATTTCTGGACAGAAAATACAATAAGGGAATTATATTTTGGGTCAACAGATTTTCTGACTACAAGGATTTCCTGCCATCTGTTTGGTATGGAGAAATCTCAGTGACTTTTTCTAATGTCTTTTCATTATCTGGAATCAACTGAATACTGTTACAGATAATTCTTTGTGGCTAGTCTCATTACACAAACTTTATATTAGGAAGGGGTATTAGTACACCCTTTTAAAAATTATCTGTTTCAAAATATTATTGTATCCCCTGCTTTCTAAGGCCTTGAAGAAGACACATTGGGACATTGGGTCTGGGTGAGCTGGGGGTGTGTGAGAAGATAATTAATTTACAATAGCATGACTTTTCAAAAGCCTTCTTCTGTTTCTTTTCTCTTTTTTCTTCATAGCTGTACTGAATAGAGAAATGTTTTGCTTTTTCAAAGTTCATAAAACCTACTTCTGTTCTTTTGGTTTGGTGTTCTCTCTGGGTGACCAAATTTTGTAAACGTTGTTGAATAATTGGCTCCCTTCTGAGGAAGTTCTTCAGAGGTCGGAGGCTAATGGTATCAAACATCAGGCTGCCTGGTTTCTTGAGAGTGGAGTTGCTGGGAAAGGAAATGGCCTCAGATACAGCACGCAATAGTAGGGAGCAGAGAGAGGGAGGGCCACTGAACACGTGATGAGTTGTAATTTACTTTTTTCTCTAAAATCTTTAGATAATCAAAGTACCTTCATTTAACACAAAGAGAGCTATCTTTCGAGATATGAGTAAAAATAAGAAAGGTTTGCCTTCAGAGCAGAACTATCAAGATTAGCAGCAAATCAGATGACTAGAAACAGTGAAGCAAAACAAATGAGTTTCCAGTTCCCTGAGTTTAAACCCAACCTCCGTGGATTTGGAGGTCAAAGCTCACAACTCAAAGTGACACCTTATATTTAAGTGCTTTCCTTCTGAGGAGTTGAAAGCACCTGACAGACATTAACTATTTTGTGCAGTGAAAGAAGACAAAGATATTACCAAGTGAAGAGCTACATTCAAGGGTCTGAGTCTGTGGTCCAACCAGTTTAATAATATTGATTTTATCTTCACATTATTTTCTCCCTATGAACACTTTCAAGGTAATATGCCACTTTAGCCAGTCCCTTGCTTTATAGGAAGATACCTTTATCTACTTGGAATTTTTTTTCACAAGAGACTTTAGGGTTTCCTTCATGTCACCACAAAGTCGCTGTGAATGAGACTGTACGTGCTGCTAATTATACGTCCTCATTTTTTTTCTATTTCTCTCATTTTTCTAATTATTTGTTTCTCATATTTTCACTGATCAAGGACTGTCTTAATAATGTTCAACAATCAATTTAGGAGAAAATGCTCAGAAGAACATGAAAAATCATTAAAATGTGATGAGGAAGTGAAGGAGAGTGTTTATAGTGACATTGTAGTTCAACGTCTTCATTTTACTGAGGAGAAAATTAAAACCCAGACAATGCCAAGCCCTTCATTACCAGAAGAAAAAAAAAATACTTTTGTTTATGGCGAAACTTTCCTTTGAAACTCCAGCTTTACAGGAAGTCCTGATTAGGGCAGTACCTAGCCTGGGAATGGCTGCTCTCCTGGGTCTGCGGCTACATTATCTGCAGTCATGAGCAGCTATGCCCGCTCAGGACTTGTGCTCTTCCCCTGGGAAAGGAGAATCATACCTTGAACAATGGCCTTGTCTTTCATCTCTAAATGACTAGACTCTCTTTTAATTTCTTCCTGGAATACTGTGACCACACTTTGTTCTACAGTAGTTATGGCTGCAAAGCCCATGGCTCATATAGATCAGTGATTCACATCTGGGTCACTTTGTACACATCAACCCAGTTGCCACACTGACTGTGTTTTCAAAATGCCAGGTGCTATTCTGGCAAACAAAGGAAGACCTTAGAGGACTAGTTGCTTCTGCCAGCAGATCATCTACTGTCCAGCTCTCCTGATCTCTGCAATGCTAAGGACACATCACTCCATTCCTTTACATTCCTCTGCATCTACCCATCCTTTCAACAGCAGCTGGGTTTGATTTCCTCCACGCAGCCTTACCTGATTCCCTATACTTCTAACCATGATGTAACCAGGTTATGTCATGTCATTGGGCATGAAAGTGGATGCCTAATAAATTCTTTTAAACTTTCCTCTTTTAAAAATTTTTGGCTAAAAGGAAATACTTCTTCCTTATTTTTGTCATTTTATTCCCTTTCTCCCCACCCACTGTGACAATGGCTGCTTGAATGTGACTAATAGACTAGCTTTACATAGACCTATTTATATACATTGCATTTTAATTCTCACAGTTACACTTTTAGATAAGTGTTATTATCTACAATTTTCAAATGGGAAAATGGAAGCCTAAAGAGACTGAACAAATGAACTGGGGTCACATAGACAGTAAATGTCAGAATAGACATTCAAGACAGGATCTAGGGATCTAGACTAAGGACACTTTCCCTGCTTTGTGATGTCTCCTTTTCCTAAGACAATGTAACAGTGATGCTTTATACAAACTCTTCCACACATTAAAAATGCTGAGATTGGCCAGGCGTGGTGGTTTGTGCGTGTAATCCCAATACTTTGGGACGCTGAGGAGAGTGGATCATTTGAGGTCAGGAGTTCGAGACCAGCCTGGGCAACATGGTGAAACCCTGTCTCTACTAAAAATACAAAAACTAGGTGGGGCATGCCTATAATCCCGGCTACTCAGGAGTCTGAGGCACAAGAATTGCCTGAACCTGGGAGGTGGATATTGAAGTGAGCTAAGATTACACCACTGCATGCCAGCCTGGGCAATAGAGCAAGACTCCATCTCAAAAAAAAAAAAAAAGAAAGAGATAAGTTGTTTATCTTCTCTACTACAGCTTTACTTTCAGGGACATCCCCTTAGTGGCCCTTCTTCTCTGAAAGTGCTCAGGATTTCTCATTGTCCTCATGCTTAGCTTCCTCCCATTTTCCTCCTATCCTGCTTATCCGGGGATCCTTTAGGCTCATTCACACTGAAGTAGAAATGACTGACTGAAGTATTTCTTCTTTCATAGGCCCTTGCATTTCCCAGGTGGCAAATGTTAAGTCAAAGAGATGATTTTCAAATGGGTGAGGTTCAGACATACACCAGAGAATGTGGGAGTCTCAAAACACACTGCCTGACTCCCATTTACTCTCACAAAGGCCCACAAGATAAAAATAAATATTTGAGAGAAGGACATTGTCTTTCCCCTAGGCAGATTTCCAAGATCATATCCTGGTTTTCCAGGTCTCAGGATCATTCCATAACAGCAGTGGTCTTTGTAAAGTATTGTACAGTTATAAAATCTACAGGTTGAGAATAAACCAGGTTAATGTCCCAGTGTGAGTATAATCCAAAGTCCAGACGCTCTCTTCAGAGCAACGCTATAGTAACCATGAAACAAACAGGTGCAAGGCAGGTGTAATGGGATGAAGACAGCCTCAGCATGGGACTTCTACGTAGGTGTCAAAAAATACACATAAAAATAACAGCTCATACCATGCCAATATTTTACATTTTTCCTATTAAATCATTTTATTGAAACTAAAGGTAAAATAAATCCATCAGCATTTTCTAAGTACTGTACCCAACTCCAAAATCCTTTTTTTTCTTTTCCACTTGATTAGTCAACTTATATTATTTCTTCGTATTTATCATCCTCCTCCAAATTCATCTGCTTTGTGTAATGAGATTGCCTCCACGGCATCTACTATACCCTTTATATACTCCATAGCTGCTATGAGTTTAAGGCAGGATTAAGGGAAGTTGACATGACCTCCCCTCCTTGCAACACTGATTGGCTCAAAGGTGAGCATGTAACCTAGCCCTATTTCAGTGACTGCTCAGGATCAGGATCTAAGTTAGGTCCAATTGTAGTCAAACTCTTGGCTTTTGTTTGTTAGTCAATGGAAGATAATTTACGTCTTTTTCTGGATAATGCGGTGAGGTAAGACTTATGATGATTGTAGCCATTTTGCTATTATGAAAAATGCCAATCTGGGAAAAACATCTACTAAGACATAAGAAGAAAGGCCAAGAAGAGAGAATTGCAGAACAGTAGAGCTAGAGCATTGATTAAACCATGCCTGCAACTACCAATGGCCTTTCATTTAAAAGCCAGTAAATCATCTGTATTATTTAAATCTATTGAGTCACATTTTGCATTTGCAAAATGACAAGCCAAATATCAAATCACAATATATTGGTACTTGTACCTCAAGGCACATATATACTTCTCTTTTTTAAAAATATTTAACATTAGCTTATATACAGTAAAATGCACTAACTTTGAATATCCATTTGGACAATGTGTGTACTGCCACATAAATAACATTTTAATTAAGATTGGAATAGATTGAAAGTTTGAAGGGCAGCAGATTCTTTCCATCCCTTTATATTACAGCTTATTTATTGAAAAGACAGAATATATATTTTTCCCCTATTGAACCCTAGGCTTGTTCATATGCTTTGCTTTGGTAATGGGACAGTTACAAACATGACATGAGTAAATATTTGAAAAACACATGGGCATTGGAACATGTCCTATGTGGAATCCTGAACCTCACAAGTGAATGAGGCTGAGCTAAACTGCTGGAGGAGTAGAAGCCATGTGGAGGAGGACCAGGGTAACCCAGTTCAGAGCCCAACAACAGCCAGCTATATGACAAGGGCCATTCTGGATCATAGATCATCCAGCCTCCATATGACCGCAGGTGTATGAGAGATACGTAACATCAACTGGGCTTGCCCAGAGGAGAAAAACTACCCAGCTTACCAACAAAAACCTATGTTAAATCAAGTGAATGTTGCTTTAAGTTATTATAGGTTTTGTCATGGTTTGTTACTCAATAAAAACAAACTGAAAAATATAGAACATTTCTCTTTTCTCAGAAAGTTTCCTCACACACATTTCCAGTCAGTTTTCTCTCTACCATAAGGCTCCACCACTCTTCTGATTTTTTTCACCATAGTTTATTTCTGTCTGCTCTTAAACTTCATAGAAGTAATTCATACTTATTATGTTTCATTTCTGACTTCTCTTGCTCAACACGGTGTTTTCAAAACCTTTGTTTTTCTGTATATCAGTAATATGTTCCTTTCATTGCTGAGTAGTGCAATGAAAGGAACTTGTAGTGGTGACTAAATGACAAGTTGTATATTCATTCTCTTTGATGAACTTTTCAGATGTTTCTAGTTGGGACAAATGTAAAAATAGTCTCACCATACATTTGGTACAAATCTCCTTGTGGTCATATATTCTCTTTCAATTAAATACTTAAGAGTAGAAATGTTGGGTCAGAGGATAGATGTATTTAACTTTATCAGAAAATATCAAATACTTTCTCTGGTTGAACAATGTTTCATTATCACTAGTAATGTGTGAATGTTCCAGTTACTCAAAAACCTGTCAACACTTGAAATTGCCTTTATAATTTGAGCCACTTTAGTACCTAGGTTGTGATATTGAATTATGGCTTTAATATGCATTTCTCTAAATGATAATAATGAACATTTTTCATATGGTCAATTGGCCATTTGTGTATGCCTTTGATGGATTGTCAGTTTAAATCTTTGGTCTAATTTTCACATATTTAAACTGTCAATTGTCTTTTTTAAAAATTAAGGAATATGTATTT